>NC_024325.1:7504479-7564004 GCF_000523025.1 Cynoglossus semilaevis | reverse complement strand
GCTAAAGGCCGATGCGAATCCGGGTAAAACAGGTGACGATGATGGACCGCCTGCTGCTGCTGCTGCCGCTGCTGCTGCTGCTGCTGCAGCCTGTAGTGGAGCCACAGGTGCAACTGTAGAGGGGGTGGCACCTGACAGTCCCATGAATGATGACAAAACAGGGCTTCCAGCTCCATGACCTCCTGACACTCCCAGACCAGGGAACGCAGCAGGGTTTGCGCCAGGCGGTAGGCCTGGGAATATAGAAGTGGTGCTGAGGCCAAGACCGAAAGGTGAGCCTACATTTGGAGCAGCATTGGTAACTAAACCTGGGTAAATGGAGGATGGTGGGTGGTTGGAAATGTTGTTACTGGATTGCATTGTTGGCAGGGATGAAGAGATGGTGGAGGAAGGGAGAGAGGGAAAAGCTGGAAGGTTGGGATAATGAGAAGGAGCAGGGCTTGAGGAGAGAGCTTGGAGGCCAGCGATGGGAACAGGACTCTGAAGAGAGACCTGAGGAGAACCCGGGGGATGTGATAGACCCAACGATCGTGCCAGGGAAGCCTGGGCGGAAACTGGCACAGCCAAAGCGCTAAGTGATGGTGTGCCAGAACGAGAGGTACCCTTGAAAGCAGAGTGCACCGGACTGTTGCTGCCACTGGTGCTCATTTGTCTGTTCAGTGATGCAGCTGCGGCAGCAGCAGTGTGGACCTGTACAGTGTGAGCTGGGGAGGGTTTAGGACTGGGGCCTGGGGTTGAACTGCCCGGAATAACTGGAGTGGAGGGTCCAGGAGTGTGGGAGTGTAGTCCGGAGGGAGTGTAACTTCGTATCACTGACCCTGAGGAGTTACCTGCTTGAGGCTGTGGGCCAGAAAACACATGTCCTTGCTGTTGGTCTGTGGAGTGAGGATAGCCCTTCTGCTGAGTGGAACCCATTGAATTAGCGTTAGCAGGAGTTCCTGGTCGGGATAGAGCGTTGAAGGGGGAGGAGAAGCCTGAGCTGCCAGGAACTGGAGTTCCACAAGGGGTGCCTGAAGGTGTGTGGGCTTTAATGACAGATGAAGGTGTAGGTGTAGCATGACCACTGGGGGTCTGTGGCCCTGCTTTGATGACAGATGGAGAAGGAGCTGGAGAAGGTGAGTGGGCGTTAGGGTTGTGGGAGGGAACTATCCCAGGAAATACTGGTGTAATGGGAGTGGTGGGGGGCTGCTGAGAAGGAGAGGCCCGGGGTGGAGCAGGGGTGGAAGGAGTGGATCCATGCGGAATGAGGAGGGGGCCACTGTTGACTCCTGGTGTGGTGATCTGTGGGTTTCCTGGTTTGGAATAACCTGGAAGTGGGAGAAGATTGCAATTAAAACAAGGTCACCAGAAGAAATAATGACGGTAATATGATATGATACAACAATCAAATAATAAATGAATAAAACTGTAAGAAAAATGTTGTTATTGATACATCATTTCATGATGATAGCAGAACCATTTTTAGGTTTGCTGTTTGAAGAAGAAGCAACTCAATCACATCACTTTATGAAACGCTAAGAAAAGAAGACAGTAATTAAAATAATCGAAATAAATGAAAAAAAGAAAATCATGATCATCTTTGTTCACAGAGCAGATGGTACTGAAAGATGTTGCTCAACTGTAAAAAAAATAAATATATGCTGCTCCTACAAATTATGTTATTTCAAGCGATGCATGATTGTAGATAGAAAAAGATTAATGGCATTAGTTTCAAGCTATTTCCCAGTGCAGAGGAACTTAAAACCCAAAGCCCCAGAACCTATATAAAAAACCGACTGACCAGAAAACAAGTGTCTGCACAACTGCAGTAACACAACAAGTCTGATTGCAGAATTTTTACTTGTGCTTTCTGGTGTAATATATTTGTTTCTAATTTTGACAAAGAATGTTTAACATTATCCAAATGTGCAGACATGATCAAGGTAAGGTTCAAATGCAGCATCTGAACAAAAAAGAAAAACATGTTATATAACATGGCATCCTTCCTGGTCTGTGATTATTTGGGATTTTACCTCACAATCCTCAGGGTTAACAGAAGGTGGATCGAAAATAGAAAAGTCAGACAGTGACAGTTTTTCTGTCAAAAGAGGGAAATGGCCAACCTGAGTTAAAGTCAGTTTCACCAAGAAGAGCTCTGGCCTTAATACTGTCAGTGAAACAAAACTATATTTCGGAAATCAACAAAATTTGTCATCTGTTGATTCTCAAACTGTGAGGTTTGGGGAAAAATATCTCTACGCCTTGTGCCTATGCTTAAACAAATGTCAACTCAATGGCATGATAGCTGACCTGACCACTGCTGCTAAGTACCACCACCTTTTTATAAACAATAATGAAACAAAGATACAAACAGCAACTATGGCTCATATACTCACCCTTGTAAAACTATACAAAAGTAAGTATTTTCAACACTTTAAATGAGGAATTATAATGAGAACTGGTGTTGCCCTCTTTAAAGGGGCAAATAACTGATAATTGAGTGCTTACTAAGCTCAAATGGCTACAACAGCCACTAGATAAAGCATAAAGAAGGCCAAATTCAGTCCAAATGGTTATATTAATGAAACAAAACAAAAAAATAAAAACAAACAAGTGCAATTTAATGATATATTTTATAGAGGTTGAACTTGTGTTTGCATTTGAGTGCATTAACAGAGTATAGTAGATCGTTTGTTTCTGGTCACTCAGTAAAGTCCAGCAGGAGTGAGAGGCTTAATCTTCATTGAATAAAGGGTAATGACTGGAGGGTTGCAGCAAAGCAGCATGCCAGAAGTTAGGCAGCAGGCTTGAGCGGGGCGTTGGAGGGAAAGGGGAGTGGGGGTGTTGCTATATTTGTTAGAAAACACAAACACACGCACGTGCGCGCATACACTCCTTCCATCGAATCATACCTGCTACTTTGTGAGCGGAGTTGTAGGGGGGAGGGGGCACGTTGGCTGTTATAACCCCTCCCACAGAAACAAGACCGGCGTTGTTGTACGCACCTGAGTGGCAGTCGCATAAATTAACAGTGTCCACCACACACCCACACATACACACTCAAGAATCACGCACACACATCTACCTACAGCCACCTGCAATTCACCTCAACTAAAGTTACATAAAAGGAAATTAAATGCAACATGGACTAATTCAAGGCCAGGTACATCATCATCATCCTGAAGTTCTCCACTGGGATTTTCACACATCTTTATTTAGCTACTACTCCTATAAACTGTTCAATACTATACAGAGCAGGAATAAGGTTGGGTCATTTCTTACTTGGTGCAATAGTTGCATGCGGTCGACACGGTGGTATGGGATAGGGCACAGGCCTATGAGGGTTGTAGGTCGAAGGAAACTATAAAAAGGGAAAGTAAAACATTAACTCAGCACAGAAGAAGAAAGAGAATGAGCTTCATTTGTCAATGTACACATTCCATGACACAAATGCAACTTGTTTTTTGAATTTAACCAATCTGGGTAAGTGATTTACCACCTATGTGTTACATCATATTATGCCTGTTTCCCTGTCGCAAACTCATTATTTCCTACTGTCAGGTTGCGTAACACAATATGAAGTGCAAAGTCTTATCGTCATGTGATGCCTTGTCACTCAGTTATGGGATTTCTGTAAGACATCTGGGCACTACTGCATCAATCCTTTAACCTACTTTCCACTCATTACTCACAGGTTTGAAGGGTCCAAGTATACGGGAGGCAATTCCCTTTCCCTCCATACTGTTGGAGGCGTCATCCTTCTTTTCTCCTTCCTTTTTTACAGGAGGAATTCCCTGTATTTGTAAAACACAAAAGGATTTTGTAATATTTTCACACAATTTATATTTTATTGCATATCAGATGTACAAAACCTAATATGCATGAGGAAAGCTGAGTATATAGCCCTGCATACTTACAGGAAATGTGCCAGTGACCAGGCTGGGTCTGCCTTTGGGGTATGGGTTTCCTGGTATCATACCACAAGAGGAGATCATGGCTACAGGAGCTTTACAACCAACCTTGCACACCTTAGAATAGTGAAGTTTGATATTTATTAAGACATTACACAGCAACAATATAAATAAATGTACAAGATTAGGAAGAATTGACAAAAAAACGTAAATATTAATATTAATTAGATTTTCAACCTGCTCCAGTATCCTGCGAGCTCGCTTTTTTTCAGACAAGTGGATGCGAAAGAGATCCTCCACAGGACGGTAATTCTGAGCATCTGAAATATTTCTGTATGTAAACAGAGACTTTTATTTTTCATGTAGATTGTTTTTACTGTCAAAATGTGTTTTGAAGTAGCATTTGGTTTTCTGACATTGTGTAAAAAACATTATTCAAAAATGTACTTACAATGCTATCAGCTCCAGAACAATTAGCCGGTCCTTTGAGAAGGTGAAGCAATTCAAGATATTGGCAACCTTGGTTGTAGGTATTGCAACCATTTTCTATAAGCAAAAGATTGATAACACACTTATTTAACACATAAATGACAAACAGTGATAGTGAGAGTTGTCACACCAAATACCTGCATTTGCAATCTTTCTTTAACAGCACATTATGACCATTGTAGTACTACATTTTACTTACATGCTGCAGGGCTTTAACTGCTTTGATCTGAGGTTCAGCCCACGAGAAGTACTTAAGTATCTCCATCACCTGTAATGTTTAGGAAAGTGTCATAACGTTTGTGTTTAATCTTTTACCATCAACATATTGTATAACTGAAGATTAAAATAGTAACTCAACATCTGCCAAAATATATAGAAAATATATTCAAATATATTTGTCAGAGGCAAACGGACAGGATGTGATGCAGTGTTGATCACTAAATAGAGCATTATTTTGGTGATGTGTTATACTACTGACGGTGGTAAGTTAACATGGCAAACACGATTACCTGCTCACTGGAGAAATATCCATGCACCTGCTCTATGGCTTTGATGCGTTGATCTGTTAGGACGCACTAAAAATACAGGACAATCATTTAAAAAACGCTGGACTGGACTGGAAATAATTTAACGCCTAAATTATATATAGTACAACAACATTCTTACCTTTTTAATCTCGTCCAATACAATATCAAACGACTTTTTATCCATGATTGTTATTAAATAAACGATAGCCTCTATGATAGTGAAAACTAAATATACTACGTACTAGGTTTATATCAACTACTTTTTGAAGAACAATTTAGATGGAGTATTAGCAAATGGGCTGCACCTGGGTGAACTGAACTCTAAACATTCGATTACCGTGGCAAGGCTAATATTTCATTCTTAATTCGATTACAACAGATATAACCGCCCCATATTTTTTTGATATAAATAAATGGGTTTACAATAAAGCTGATTGATTTTGGCAGCCTGTTACCATCACAACTTTTTGTCTGTGAACAATGACTTCCAGACAAGAGAAAGTCCTCAGCCGACGCGTCCGCGGCTAACAACAAGCTAATGGCTAGGAACAGCTAGTGCAGTTCTAAAGGCAACTCAGCAAAACCGCAATCGAAGCCATGGAATAACATTTTTTCACCCTTGTAATATGCGAGTGTGAAAACTGCAAAAATACGAAAATGCATTAATATTAATTGGAAAAGCTCTATGAAACATAGCAGCCCTGCGAGGTTCCACTGACAGGTCGTGCTGGTGACGTCAACGCCGATGAGCACCTCACTGAGGCTGCCTGTCTAAAAACATTACAATATCTCAAATTTTAGGGTAGAGCAACACATTATTTCTTCTTCTTTTAGTATTTCCAATATTTTAAGTACAGATTTGTAAAAATATAAATTTAATTTATAATACTTATGTGTCTTACTTTATTAATTCTGTGTAGGCAGTATCAGGTCAGAGCTGGACAGTGAACCAGAAGTAAACATAAAATGAGTCTCGGAGTCGCAACGAAATAGAAAATATATTTTACTTTACGCAAAAATGGACCGTTTTTCATGGGCGAATGGACTCCTGGAGATAAATGAAACACTTGTAATTCAACAACGAGGGGTGAGACTGTATGATGGGGATGATAAGGTAATGTTTCCTCTTTTTTCACCAAGTTTGTCTTCAGAAAGGACACACCTGAAAAACTGTGTTGGCACAGTGTTCAGTTATTGAAATGAAAGGCTTCTTGGCAGTTTACCAAGAAGAATATGTAGTGCATAATCACTATAACACAGATATTTTTCATGTAATGTGTATGTCTGGGTTATCCCTTTCATTGTACTAGAGCAAGCTGGATGTTGGAGTTGCCCTGTTGAGCACCCATCGTTTAATCTGGAGGGATATCAAAAATCATGTGAGACACCAAACAAACAACTACATGCACATTTTCAAACCTCGGAGTCAGATTCTACTGGTCATTGTTATACGCTTTATGTGGAATCTGACCGCTTTTTTCTTCCAGGAATGCTGCCTATCCATGCCACTGTCACAGATCATCTTCTTTGAGGAGCAGGCGGCAGGGATTGGGAAAAGGTCAGTGGCAGAAAAAAAGTTCTTTAACAAGCTTCGTCTGTTTCTTAAAATCAAGTTTTAAAGAGATATTTGCTTGATACATGGCATTTCGAGAGGCATTTGTTACTGTAACGTTGACACTTTATCTTTGTTAAATACCAATGTGCAAATATCTAACATACTATAGGTTGGGAGGTTTTAAACACTCATATATTAAATGATGTCTTTAACTTTTTTTAAGGTAGGGTGCAAAAACTTTGTGTATGTCTTTAAATAGCATGCTTGACTGCAAAATATGCTGATAATTTAAAAAAAATGTCCCTGTACCCAAAATATTTACACCCATATGCCTAACATTTGGCAAAAACTAAATTCTGTCAAACCTAGCTCATAATTTACCTCCAAACACACTCTTTGTGGCAGTCAAAAACGCCATGTATTCACTGTTCTTGTTTTCAAAACACTAATGACTTGTTTAGACATCGTTGTGCAAACCAAGATGAACCCCAGTGATGGTGTCACAGTTAAGATTTCATTGTCATCCAAGCATAAATGTAACCTTACATTGTCCATACAGTACTGTATGAAATTAAAAATTGTTGCATTGTTGGGAGCAGTGTCTCTAGAGCTTATAATCTTCTTGATGTAAAGCAAGAGCAATAATCCCTCCTCCATTGTTTGGCACTTTTTGTTTTTTATATTCTTTAGTGCAAAAATAGTTATTCACCTTCATCCACCTTCTGCCAACAAGGAGCCTGGGCCGTACCAACACAGCAAGTACTCCTACATCAAGCTGTCTTTTAAAGAACATGGGCAGATTGAGGTAGACTCTTGCTATACTGTACTGTACTGTCTAAATCTTTATCTGTTTTTACATTCTTTACATTGTGTTTTAACATAGTCTCAATTTCTTGCAGTTTTACAGGAGACTAACAGAAGAGATAACTCAGAGGAGATGGGAGAATACATCAGTTTCACAATCCATCTCACCAGGTGTTAGCTCTCAGGTTGGAAGATTTGTATATGTTAATGTAATATTCTTATTTTTTTCTGTTATGTATTTCAGTATATATCTGTTTTGAATCATCAGAAGTTTGTGGGATTTACTGTCACTCCTAAAACCTGTATTCCTAAAATCCATACTGCCACAAAACAGTTGATTACAGTAGATGTTTGTTAACCAAACGAAACATTTTAAATTAAGGTCCACAGGGTGGCAGTGTTGTCGCTTTATTTTTGGTCTATGTGGCAAACGTTTACCTGCTGATTATTTTAAGGAACTTACTGATATTATTTTTTCAGTATTGACAAACTTGTTTCTGAACATGGTTTACCATAAACTACATTTAAATGACTTTCACTAATGCCTGAAATTACTAGATCTTTAAAATAGTTTATGGATTTTTTTGCAAAAATTCCAAGTATGTAACATTGATTAATGTACCAAAATATAATTTTACTTTTTGTCCTTTTTCGTTCACCAGGCTGTTACCATCTTATCATATCCCAGTGAGCCTTACTATGTGTGTTTTTCTTTCCTTCCTATGCTCATGCAGACAGGAAAGACACGTGCAGTGGGGATCGTTGGCATTGAGAGAAAGATAGAGGAGAAGAGGAAAGAAACAGACAAAAACATTACAGAGGTACAGTTAACAGTGGAAAGTAAAAATACATTTTTTTTCAGGATGATAAATTGATTCACATTGTTGAGTGTAATTCATTATTTTAATTATTAGAATTGTTCACTGTTTGTACTTACTTGATGAATGGTGTATTCACTGGAATGCATTGTATTGTGGTTTGAAGTTTTGCTGACCACTGATGCTATGCTGACTCTCATCAATCATCCCTGAAGTTATGTGTTTGTATAACCACTGACGGACACTTTCAATGTCTTAATTGTGCAATAAGGGCATTTAGTTGTTGAAAAACCAGATCGTTAGGCAAAGGGGAGTTTCATTCTCATTGCGAGTTGAGCGTAATTAGGGAGACTTTGGAATGATATTTGAATATTTTTTGTAGTGATAACGATTTGTGGTCTATGTAATTGTGAATAATTTTAAGCAGTTCCTTTCCTGTTTCTCTTCAGGCTTTTGAAGACCTCAGTAAGCTAATGGTTAAGGTAAACACTTCCTACCTGTGAAGTTAATTTCTCCTTCTGTTGTTAATTGGCGTCAGGCGTGTTCCATCGGCTCCTTTTGCTGAGACAACGTGCAATTTGACTTCCTGTTTGTGAATATTTCAGGCCAAGGAGATGGTAGAGCTGTCCAAATCTATAGCTAACAAGATTAAAGACAAGCAGGGGGACATAACAGAAGATGAGGTCAGTATGATGGAGTATTACCAAAAGACACACAACTTTATGCAAACAGGTTCATTTACAAGGAGCTTGAATCATTTCTTAAATATTTTTTTGTACATTTTTCTTAACAGACGATCCGCTTCAAGTCCTACCTCCTGAGCATGGGAATTGCTAACCCTGTCACCAGGGAAACACATGGCTCCGGCACACATTACCACATGCAGCTGGCTAAGCAACTGGGAGACATGTTACAGGCTCCTTTAGAGGTAGATGTCAATTTAACAGCACCTGTCCGTTACAAGAACATGCACAACATCCAGAACTTTTTTACATCTTTTTTCTGTCTCTCTTTTCTCTCTGTCGTGTCTCAGGAGCAGGGCGGCATGATGGCTCTCACCGAGGTCTACTGTCTGGTTAACCGTGCTCGAGGGATGGAGGTAATTCTCGACATAAATGCACAAATACATAGGAATGTCTTTGTCCACAAATGACTATTAATTTTACATCAATGTAACACAGTCTGTCAGATACTGAGGTACATCTTTGTCCTTCTTGCAGCTTCTGTCTCCAGAGGATTTGCTCAATGCCTGCAAGATTTTTGAGTCCTTGAAGTTTCCACTGAGGTGAGCATGAGTCAAGTTACTTCTTTGAGAGGCTCAGTGCTCTGTGTTGTGCCGTTGATTGAGTGAATAAATGGCAGGATAGGCGCCTACTTCACACAGTCCAGGCTCTTCCTGTCTGGCTTCCTGTTGTTGGAAGTGGTGTAGCTGTCATTTCCTGTCACTTCCTCTGGTTTGAACAAAAACTCTGATCAGTTGCTGTTCCTAACTGGCAAAATTTTAGCTTAGTTGAAGATCACATGGTCATGAAAATGTAGACCCCTCTCTTTTTCAGGTTGCGGGTGTTTGACAGTGGTGTGATGGTGGTCCAGCTGCAGTCCCACAGTGAAGAGGAAATGATAGCCTCTGCACTGGACAATGTACATTTTCTTCTCTTAGATTATTTATGTAATTGCAGCCGCACCTTACACAAGTCTGATTTCTTTTTTTATATATATATACCTTTTCTTTAGGTGACAGAGAAGGGTTCCCTGACGGCAGAGGAGTTTGCAAAACTCTTGGGTCTGTCTGTTCTACTGTCTAAAGAACGGTAGGTTTTCACAGAGATCGATAGCGGGAACAGTTTTAGTCTACATTTGATTCATACGTGTCGTGATTTGCTGTCCTTCCTCCTCTGCAGGTTGTTGCTGGCTGAGAAGATGGGTCACCTGTGTAGAGATGACTCAGTTGAGGGTTTAAGATTCTACCCAAATCTGTTTTGACCTCTTTACCCTCACTTTTGTTGAGATGTAGAAAATAAAACATGAACTTGGCTGCACTGTCGGTTTTTTTTTTTTGTTTGTTTGTTTTTTACTTCAGTTGTATTACAGAAATTCTAGATGGCGTTGTTTTGATGCCAAACTCAAAGTTAAGCAACCTGAAGTTGGCACAGCCCTGCTGAAAACAAATCTCATTACCACCTAGTGTTGAGTAGAAATAGTAAATAAAATACTCCAGGCACCTGCAGCTGAAGCAGCTTTATGTTTATACTTGTTGTATATGCTACTATTCCATCATTGTTCTAATCCTTATCCTCTGTTGGCTGTTAACATACAGGATAATAAATCTATTGTAAACAGAGCTGAGCAGTGGATTGTGTTTTATCAGCAGAAAAACTTTTCTGTTTTCTTTTTCTTCTCTCCATGTCATTTGAGTAAAAAAGAGCTCTGCAGATATTTAGGCTAATTAGATTAACTCCCATGCGGCTCAATGTTAGTGGGTGAATTTGATCAATTACTTCAGGAAATCTTGAGCTGACCCAATGAGATGGGAGCAGGTCCCAGAAAACAAATGTGACATTCTTGATTCTAGGTGCCTACATGTATGGGGACCATTTAGGGCCTGGTGTGAGAATTATCTTGGATGGCGTTCTCATGAATGTGGTATCCATATATCTTAAATTTGACATTGAACTGATGAAATCTCAAAGACAAACACTGACAACACTGACTTAGATGACACATTACTGGATAGATAGATGGATAGATAGATAGATGGATAGAGAGTGAGAGAGAGAGCAAGAGAGTGAGCGATAATCAGATAGATAGTTAGTTAGTTAGTCTTGTGCTTTTTGAACTTTAAATTCTTAACTTACTCTGAGCTTGTGTGAAGGGAGGGTGTTGATACTCTTCACTCCGCCCTACTGGTCACTGTGAGGTTAGTTTTCAGTTCACTGTGACGGTCAGTGACACAGAACTATGTGAACCGTTGATGCTGCTGCTGCTGCTGCTGCTGCTGCTGTTGAGTTTTTACTGCAGTAGGGAAGAGGATAAGTAGAATTGTTGCCCTTAGTCAACGACAACTGTAAGTATAGTCTGTTAATTTTTTAAAAATAAATCATCAACGCGTCTTCTACCAACGAATGTCTCGTATTCGAACTATTTCGTCGTTTTTAATATATGTATTTGTTTATATATGGTTTATTTCAAACGTCTATAACGGTCAATTTACGTATGTTGGAAGCTTTTTATTTACACGTTTAATGATTTAATAATGTATATAAATAATCGGCGTCAGTACTACAGTTCAAACGATAGTTAAAGTGAAAAACGACAACAACAAAAAAATCTGATAATTACCAAAAATGTCAGTCATATTAACACTAAATGAATACGGGAATAAAATATCATTTAGACATGAGGTGAAAGGTTACATATGCGGTAAAACAATGTTAATTAAAGAAGCTGTAGATAATATTGTGATTGTCCCAGTAATGATCGTTACGCACGAGGCTGTGACTTTTTTGGACATCTGTGTTACATTTTTATTGATTCATATTTGACCTATGTGTCGACCCTAACTCAAAATACAATACAATACAAAACAAAATACAATACTGAAATGTATGAATACTTTCAAAATGTCTCTATGCTCAAAGCATTGAAATGTATGAATACTTTCAAAATGTCAGTATTTGTGAGCAACAAGTGCTCTATGCTTTGCATCATTTAGATCACCTTTTTTTAGTGTTTTTCCTCTTGTTTGTAGAAGTCGGGGGATTAAGGGGAAGAGGATGGTTGTGTGGTGTAGGAGAAAACAGAGGCTTCGGAATGCCACAGACTGTTTCTCTGCTTCCCATCCTGCTGGCACTCATGGGATACGGTGAGGCTCAATAAATCTTTCTAGGACATGTCTAAATATTAACGACATTTTAAAAAACAGCATAGTTTAATTTACGTGTAGATCAGACCAGGCCAACATACTATACACTAAATGGGCTACACCGGTACATATAAAACCATGTCCTTGTTTGAATAGTATAGGGAGGTCGAGCTGAAGAGTTGTTTAAAAAGTTATGGAGGTCCAGCCTCTTCCTTTTCCCACAGCCTCTTTGTTTTGTGAGGATGTGAGGTGTACACAATAGCATTTAAGTGGTGTGCTGCACAATAGTACTTAAAATAATCTGCTCCTACTGATACAAATGTACTCTCCCTACAATCACACTCTCTGGTACTTCTGAGCAATTATCATATTATAAGTTAATGAAACCACATTAAGGACATTAGCATGTTTTGTTGTTGTTGTTGTTGTTGTTGTTGTTCATTGTTGTTGTTCAGTGTCTTACCCACTAATTACACAATTCTAGTGATTGAGATGATGCAGTAAACTTTGGAATTAAATACTACAACTGACATTAAACATTTTTAAAGTAATAGGTATTATTATTTGTAAAGCCTTAAAAAATAAAGGTGACCCTTTACAATTAAACCATGTAGTTTTGTGCCATATTTTACAAATTAAAAATGTTAAAAAATAGTCATATTCAGCAACTTTGTCTGTCCTTAAATGTTCATTTAAATCTTCTATATTTTTATTTCACATCTATGCATCTCTTTTCTAGCCTTTGCAGGGCTGAGTATCTGGCCTTCCTTCCACATTGCACTCAGTAACGCCAGTGTCTTTGTGGACTTCAGCATAAAATCCAACATCAGCACCATCCGCAACACAAGCCTCTCACTGGTCAACACGCAAACCAACACAACCCTACAAACCAGGACTTTGCCCACTAACCAATCATCAGGCAGAGTGGAGTTCGACTGCTCCAGCTTCCTGTATGCAGGTACTTTTAGATTCCTGTTGAGGCAGATCATCGACACTACTGAATCTCATGCTAATGGCTCAGATGTTAGGACCACAGAGATTACCACCTGGTGGTGGAGTTCAGAACTGCAAGTGCAGTGGCCGACCTTTCACATTGCAGTTGCTAGAGCAGGAAACCACTCTGGATCATTTCAGGCAAGGAAAAAATATGCAATATTTTGGACTCCATTCACTTGTTGTTTTTTACTGTGTTACAAAATGACCATCATGCATTTCTTTTTTGTGACAGGTTGGAATATCTACTAATGAACATTTCCAGGCCTGTTCCAGTGGGCTCGACTCTGCTCTCTTTTTGGAAGTCAGCTACATGGAATACAACCAGATTGGAAGAAACAGTATTGACAAAGTCAGATCTCGAACACGACACCCGATCAAACCCCTGCGCTCTCAGAGCATGGAGCTGCCTTGTGCCTTCCCATTTACAGAAAAAGATTTCATACGTGTGGCTTTGCGCTCTCCACACACAGCACAGGAAGTGAGGAGCTCTGGGCCCCTCTACCTTTCACGCATCTTCTCCTATAAGCTGCTGGTGGAGAATGCTAATGCTTACAGGAGTGCTTGTGAAGGAACCATGAGTGTTAAACTGATAACACCACCATGTGCTCACATCAGTGGAAAAGTATTACTCTTTAAGGATGTGGGTGTTGGAAAAGGATTGACTGGAGTAGGTGGAACATTGCCAATGGAGTTCGGTCCAGAGGAGCACCTGTCTCCTCCGTTGGCCTTTAACTGGCTGACTCAGGGCGAGAACGAGACGGAGTTCAACTGTTCTGTGTTCGACACGGGAAGAAATAAGTACTGCTTCCGCTTTGTCTTCAATTTCAGTCGCTCACCTAGTCCAGCACAGACATGTTTGGTGGTTCATAGAAGCACAGGTGAGGTCTGATCCACATCTTCACATGCTTAACATTTTCTGGGATGTTACCAAAGCCAACTGAACAGAAGTGAACAGAAAGTGAGCAGAGCTTTGACACCAGTAGATTATTCATGTGAAAACAATATCTCTGTGTTTTAGCAAACAAAGTGTCACTTAACTTGCCTATTTCTAATCGAGGGGGATACTTTGGTACTTTGGTATATATTTAGGAAATTCTACCAAACTTGACCTTGAAAGACATTCCTCCTCTGTGCTGTATAAAAAGCAATTTAATTCCATCTGTAAATAAATTTTGTACTATTTTATTATCTGTTCCTTCTAGAAACTTGGGGCCCCTGGCTGCCGTGGAGTGTGTGCAGTGTCAGCTGTGGGGAGGGTGTGAGAGAACGGACACGGGCTTGTTTGCTGCCCTCAAGTGTAGGAGGGATTCAGTGCACTGGCATGGTGAAGGAACAGTCCCTTTGCTCACTGGAGGACTGTGCTGGTTAGTGTTACCATATTTTTCTAAACCACTTAACCCAATTTTTTTGGTAATGTTTATATTTTCTTTTCACAGTTTTGCCTGCTCCTTCTCCATCTCTCCACCCAACTTCCAATGGAGTTTCAACCCTTGGTGGAAACATGGTTGTAGTGGTTGGCATCACTCTGTGTCTGGCTGTAATTCTGGTTACTGTTGTGGTGACCGTTTGGAGAAAGTTTTGCCAAACTCCTCAGTGCAGCTCTGTCCGGAGGAACTCTATGCATTCTCCAGGAGGACGTAAGTTGTCTGATGAAGCCTCAATCTGTGGACACAGCCTACAAAGGCCCAGCCTTACAGATGGACAGGGCCAAAGGAACATGGGTGTCGGTGTATCCTTGAAAGACAGGCCTCAATTGACTGGTCAGTCTTTGGTAGTTCCTCTCCCCCAGGATCCTGAAAGGTTGTCACCCACAGGTCAGAAGGTGCTTCCTCCTATATTTGGGTATGTTGAGTGAACGCTTTACTTTACTTCACAAAATATATAATTGCCAAATGTTGTTCTAAATGCAATATTTAACTCTAATACAATTCCAATTTAAATTCTCTAGGTACCGATTGGCTCAGCAGCAGCTCAAAGAAATGAAAAAGAAAGGTTTGAAGGAAGCTACTCAGCTCTACCATGTATCTTCAAGCCCAGTCCATGACACCTTGTTGGAAACATCTGCTTCACCCACCAACTCTCCAACTCCCAGCCTTCCATTGCCCCCCCAGGATGATGCCAACGACAGCAATTTCTGTGTCGCAGCTCCCTTTATTGAGCAGCTATCAAAGAATATGAGAGTCCTGCCTGAGAGAGTGAGTCCCAGAGTAGAGCTGGCTCTAGGTCCTCCCAAGTCTGCAAATGGAGGAAGCTCAAGATGGCATGATCGAACCGCACACTGGGTTGAGATGGTGGAAAGGAGTGGATTGGCAGGAGTCAGAGGAGGGGACGTAGGAGAGGGTCAACCAAGGATCAACTTCAATCACAGAAATCCAAATTTCCGCAGGACCTCCAGTTTTAACCAGACTCTACAGTCATCCCATTCTAGACCCTTCAGAGAGCGCAGCATGACCCAGGTTTCATTTCCAGCTTTAGTCTTAACTTTTATGAGTCACTTTTTGGGGGTTGTTGGAGTGGCGGTGGGTTACAGAAATTTTTACTTTTTTTTTTTCAGGTGGGCTCCAGAACTCTGCCTGAAGCAAGTTGGACCAAAGGAGGATGGGAAAGACATCCGTACCAATCCTACCCCATTCCAGAGCATGGGACCTCAGACTGGACCCAATATACAGCCCAGCAGAGACATAACCAGAAGCAGCATTTGTTGGAGAAAGATGCTGTCTCACACAAAAGTGAACTTAAACATACAGGAACCAACACAAACAGCACACACATATCTGAGAAACTTACCAGATGTGGAGGTAAAGATGGGATGTCCTGGGTCGGAGGTTCATCTGCAGGGCTTTCCAATTCTTTTCGGGCAAACCAGCTTGGAATGGATCGGGCAGAGCGCGCTGAACACAACTGGAATCGTCGAGGCCCGTCACCGATCCAGAGGAACATTCTGGCCAGGAAATTGAAGGAGGCTCAGTCTGGGTCTGGAGTGAAGGGCCGGCAGCGAAGTGCAACGTTCAGCACATCATCATCTGAGCAGAGGAAGGATCGCTGCCGCTCTCTGCCAATGTCTGGAGACTACAGCAGCAGTGGAGATTCACCCTTTAGGCTGAGTGAGGCAGAGCAGAGGATGTTGGACCTGGATCTCACCTTATCCTTCATGGGTGAGGAGATGGAGTAGATCACACTGGACAGTAGCACTGTAATAATGTAAACCTAATGAGACAGAAGACTAAAACAAGTGCTTGGGTTTTTGGTTTTGGAAATGATTCTTACATACTTGATTATATGACCACAAGTTTCTTTGACGAACAAATACAGGGATAATATAAAGAAAAAAACAATTCTGAATATTATAATACAATGACAGGAAATACTCCAGAACAAAAACTATTGTTCTGCAGTACTAAATATGATAATACTATCACCTTGTTTATATATTATAATATATAGTATATAAGCAAAATAAATATATACACTATTATATACTATACTATAGAAATCATTTTTAACTTGATTAATCTAGAGCCACCCTTTGATTAATCAGATTATTATGATTTATCCAAATTAATCAAGATTCTTAAATGACAAAAGTAAACTTGTCCTGGGTGGTGAGATTGTATTTTAAGCTCAGGCTGCTTCAGTGAAGTACAGTACTATTTCGCACAGTGTGTAAATATCAATGTGTGTATTGGAATTATTGGATATGACGTAATTCTGCATAGGTGTAAAAATGTTATCTGATTAATTCAACAAAGTAATTCATGGGATTTATGCTTTTATTTTGACAAGCCCTATGTTTTTTCCTGTTTTTTTTTTTTTTTGCTAAATATACATGTAAGAACTGTATAAGGACAGTTGAAGATAGACATAAGCACAGGTGATATTTTATTGTTTAAATATTATATATACTGAAAGAATGGAAGTGTACATTAATGCATAACAACAAATGGATAAAAATAAAATATTTGGAATATTGAAACAATTTCAGTCCAATTCATATATTTTAACCAGATTCTACTGTTCACTAAACCACTGTTCAGATTTCTCCCGCTCCACTGCCCGTGTCCAAAAACAGCAGAGGCCTGACCTTCATGGTGGTGTGTCTGAGGGAATACCACAGGCCTTTCCAGGTCCCCCACACCACACCATTGTCATACTGCGCCTTGTACTTTCCCTTGCGGTAGAACTTCCCATTCAGGTTAGCTGCATGACATCTGAAAATAAAAAGTTAGCTCACAACGTCAACATGGCGACGTGTATCTAAAAGATGAAGCTTCAGACTCTCACCTGTTGAACCACCATCCAGCTTCATTCTCCTGGGCACAGCTGCCCTGGAGATAGCGGTCATTGTCCTGTTAACCATTGTTGTTTGTGTTACTACGGTTTCTTGTGGTAACATTAATAATAAAAAACACCTCCAGTTAACGGGCCATGTTACCTGATCCTTGGTACTGAACTGCATGCCACAGAGAGCAGCAGACCACTGCTGCACCATCCCGCTGCCACCACTCAGAGCATCTCCAGCTTTACCACTGTACTGTCCACACTGGAGACGATACTTATCCTGTGTTGTATGTGAACAGGAGTGAGTAATGCTGCTGGGAATTACATCAGAGACAAGAATTGACACTCCTTATTTCTCCTCACGTTCTCGTCTGTGATCCTAAAGTTCTCGTAAAATGCATAATTGCTGTGTCCCTCCCAGTCCATCAGATCTATCTTCACGAGGTTCTTACCTGAAGAACCAATACCAAAAATGTTTTTTGGAATACTATTACAAAACGTATGATTCCTAATAAGATAAATGGAACATGTATGAATTATACTCTACTCAAGTTTGGTAGATTTTACGGACTGACCTTCTGAGAGTAGCGAATAAATGTGTTCGTTCCCCAACCAGAACTCATCGTTCCACAGTTTAAAGTCACCAAATCCATCTCTGTAGTCCACCCAGTCTCTGCAGTGAGAAGCAAGTGAAGGTCACATGCTGTATGTAGTGTGAATTATATATACACAGTATATATATATTATATATATATATATATATATATATATATATACCTGTATATATATATATATATAAAGATATATGTTATCATACAAATACTCCTGAACACCTCCTGAATACCTGTTAAAGTTAACTCTTCCATGCCTGCGTCTCTGAAACACTGTCCATCCTCCTCCATCGTCCATGTCGCAATAAACCAAAAATGGCTCCTGGTGCATGTTGGGTCTGATGCGGTAGAAACCACTTTGTGGTCGCAGTCTGTCAAATAGCTCAGAACAATCTGAGAGGTGGAGGTTGTTAAAGAAGGGAAATTGAATAAGTTCGTAAAAGTACTCACACGTATTTCTATGCCACATTTCTCACCTTTGTCATGTACAATAAGGCCCCCTGCTGGTGGAAGTGTTTCAATCGCTGTCACATTAGACTTTTCTAATGGCCCACGACTGTCGTGTTGATCAGCAGAGTCTGTGTCTACTACAGTCTGAGGATTAAACCCCGCAGGTTGAAATGATTTGAAATATTTGTGTCTCTGTAAATGCTCAACCTGCCAGGTCGCGATGAGGAGTCTATTCTCCAGTTTCTTTATGCTGCGCTTGAGAGCTGCAACCTCTGGCCCGCACCACTCTCTTGTCTGAAATGCAGTTAAATAAAAACAATTCTTATTGCACTCTGGTGAGCATCCATGTTTGTCTATCTGCAAATGACATTGATAATGTGCAACAAAGGTTTGGTACAAAGATTCAGAGTAAACTCGCCGACACCTGTGTAGAAAAGGCAATAGGACACATCATGGCAAAAAACAGCAAAGCTGCCATGGCCTTCAGGAACAAGAAACCTGCTAAAGAATGAGCCTGAAATAATAAAAAACAAACATGTATATTAACAAAACCACCAACAAATAATAATACTGTATGATAAAAATATGCAAATGTCTGCCCAAACAACCTACCTTCATTTCACAACTCTCTTCTGCTTTTTGACCAGATTCAGTGTTCTCCTCCTTTTAAAAGTGTCAGTGTTATTTATAGGCAGAGCCAGTTCTGCATGGTCCATATAAGCAGATCCAGACCTCGACACAACTGCCAAACACTGAACTCAGTCCAGCCTCAGCTTGGCCACTACGGCTTTGCGTATCCGTGTTCAGAAACAGCCGCTGATCCCAGAACAGTGAAAGGCTCAGGGTAGATAATGTTCTAAAGAAGACTCCATTCTTCTCATACCAGGCTTGTTTTCTGCATTTTTTTTTTTTATTTTTCGTTCTTGTGGAATGATAACATGAAATTGATCAAATTCAAACGTTAAACGTTTTATTTTATTGTTGATTTGTGTATTGCAAAGACGCAGAAGAGGGATAATGAGAATTAATATGGTGATTATTAACTTGAAGATGAGTTGATTAAAAACAACTTGATTAATGATTAAAAAAGACCTTCCAAAACACTAAAATGATCGACATTTATTGATCCATCCATCACGTCTAACTGTGATAGTATACATCTGTTTACAATGGCTACCTCTAGTGTTAGAAATGAGGATTGCATAAATGTTGGAAAACAAAATCCTAAACATTTTCAGTTAATGTTACAGAGATCGTCCTTCTTCTTGACTAATACAGGTTAAGTCGGTACGTAAACTCCCCAAAATCAGAATACATGTGTTTGGTAAAACACAAATATTGTTCCTCGATATCCTAAAATAGAACAAAGAAAATTTCTTCTTTTTTCGTATTTTCTCTCTGTAAATCATGTGTAATTCAAAACAGATGTTTGGTGTGAGAAGGAAGAAGGAGCTGCAGCAGCCGTATGGCCTATTTTTCTGAACTTTAATTCCTGCAAAGAAATGCAGACATAATAAGCTGCTAATGTTCGGGGACAGATCACAGTAGAGTGGTCTGAAATGAGGAAAGATGAGTAAAAAACCGCAGTTGGGTAGAAGTGGGCCGGCTGGGGGAGCAGGAAGTCTAAAACCGCTACGTTTGCACAAAAGCGATGAAGAATCGTGAACGGACAGGAAAAATGGACTCGGTTAACCTTTGAACCGTCTTCCTTTCATCTCACAAGAAGTCACAAGACAAAGTGTCGTATAATTCCATGGATGACAGTCCTGACGGTAAGTTGTTGCAGAGAACTTAGGGATTGTGGGGAGTTATTTGCGGGTAAGTCAACGTTCCGCAAGACGCGCAGACAGGAAAGGATTGAGGACCTCAACTCTCAGATGAGCTGAGAATCTGTCGGTAGGTTTTCTTAAATGTCTCTGGTTTTAAGTCTCCTTTTTTTAACTGAGAAGTAATCTACGTACGTTTTTTGTTTGTTTGTTTGTCTGTTTATTTAGCTTCGTTTACATCAAGCCTGAACCTCTGGATGCTCAATGAAGGCTGTGGTAGAAAGTGATTTCAATAAATCAATTCGTTTACCTGCAGGAGACTTTCTAAACTTTTGTCTTTAGTTCTCCTCACTCCTGCTGCATAGGCATGTTTACATTCTCTTAACGCAGAGACTATTTCAAGGTATAAACGAGAAGAAAAACCTTTGATTGCCATATTTGTGGTTGGTAGGTCTAGTAGTTTTTGTAGGAATCATGGTTCCTCAAACTGAAGTGTCAATGAAGAAATTTGTTGTTTTTTTTTTTTAATTTTAACAATTTAATTAAAATAAATGACAACACACTTGTTTTGGGCACGCCCCCCTCCTCCTCTCCCAAGGTAATGCAGCCTAAGGCATGTTATGGTTGAAATTTGTTTAAAGACAAAAGACCAATAAAAACAGTTCTGCAGTCTATTATGGTGAGTACGGTGTTCTTTGGGTTATAAGGCCTCACGCAGTAACTTAAAACTAGACAAAAGGCTCAGCTACATCACGCTAACTGCCATTTCATTAAGGTTACTTCAAAGCATCTCATCTCATTTAACACACTTTTGTTTCTCAAACGCAGAAACGACGAAACATTCAGGCCACAACGTGAGGGAAGATACAGACACAATGTCCACTGTCCACTTCAGTCCAGGGTCAGATTCAGGTGTGAATGGGTGAGTCATGCAGTCGCTGACTTCCAGCTGTTGATTGATTTTTTGATTTTTTGCTGCTTCTTCAGTTTCACTTGTTCTCCCATGTTTTCCTGTCTATAGAAATGTTGCAAAGATGGAAGATGCTAAAGTTAAGATCGACGATGGAAAGGAGGAGAGTTTGGTACCGGACACCATGTACCAGTAAGTTCATGCAGCTCGAAGACAGCCCATGACTCATAAACACATCCCACTGTACTGTTAACAATCATCTGTCACCTTGTTTTGCAGCAAGATCCGTAAGAAGATCACACCGTTTGTCATGTCCTTTGGATTTCGGTATGTTTGTCCTGAAGCTGTGAGAAATGTCAGATTTTTGTAGCATTGTCACTAATTGTCTGGTCCTACAGTATATTTGGACTGGTTCTGATCATAGTGGACATTGTGCTGGTGATTGTGGACTTTGCTCTGCCAGCCAAGAGCAGAGAGTTGGGGGACACCTTAGAGGCCGTGTCCCTCACCATTTCCTTCTTCTTCGTGCTCGATGTCCTACTGCGGGTCTACGTGGAAGGGTGAGTTGAGAAACAAAGGCTTTCTCGTAAGTGCAGGGAGTGAAAGAGTTTGTTTTTGTGAGTCACCATTGCTGGAAGACTGAATTCTTTGATTTGTGATCAACTCTGCTCTGCATTATCTGTCAACATTTGTGTACATTTGGATATAGCCTATATTTCTGTGGCAAATTATGTCACCAAAAAAAGTTGACCTGCTTTCTTGTGCTACTCGGTTCTTTACGAGACAACAGAAGAAGAGTCCTAAGAGTGATGCAAACATGCCAGAGAATCCAGTGTCAGCACAAAACCACTGTGATTAGTGCTTAAACAGGACGTTGTCAAAAGGAAGCTGGACAGGAAATGTCCCGGACTCGTTCAGGGTCAAAACGATGCCTCCAATTCACATGTCACTATCTGTGAAATGATCCACTCAGTTTGACCTAAAATCATGTTTTTCCTTGATTTCCATATTTCTAGGTTTAAGGTGTACTTCAGCTCCAAACTCAACATCATAGACGCCTGTGTTGTGGTGGTGACCTTGATTGTCACCATGATCTACACCTTCACTGACCTGACTGGTGCCAGCCTCATCCCCAGGTACATGGTCTGCCCTAGTACACTTACAGTATTGTACGTTAATCGTATTTAACTTGTGTGGCAAAAAATACATTCACAGCCAATGACAAACCGTACAGACTCTGTAAGAGCTGACAAATCACTTCAGTGATATCATCTGCACTGGTAGATGATATCGATGCGACCCTTAAATGCCAGACCCCGGTCTGCATCCGGCCCGTGAACCACCTATTTGCAGACCCAGAAGTGAACAAATCGTGTGTTCATGTGAGTTTCTCCTGTCATTTTTTTCAGAGTGGTCACGTTTTTCCGTTTCTTGAGAATAATAATCCTCGTGAGGATTTTCAGATTGGCAGCCCAAAAGAAGGAGCTCGAGAAGGTCACCAGGAGGATGGTAAGGTCAAAACCTGGAGTATAATGAACTGTTTTTGTCGCAATGGACACAAAAAAGTGACATTGTCCACTTCTTTCCACTTGCATAATTGTCAGGTTTCGGAGAACAAGCGACGTTATCAAAAGGATGGTTTTGACCTTGACCTTACCTACATCACAGGTAGGTGTTGCAGTGAATATTGAGCACAACGGTGTCGACTGATAGGTTGAACAGAGACGACTGGGCGCACAGCTCTCTATTATTCACTTGATTTCTCTACATTTCCAGATCGCATCATTGCCATGTCCTTCCCCTCTACTGGGAAACAGTCTTTTTACAGAAATCCAATCGGGGTCAGTGTCAGGAAAAAAAAGCAATTCAACTAATTTTTGAAGACATTCCCTTCACTCATGATTTGACCATCTTCTTTGTGTTTTTCTGTACAGGAAGTGGCCAGGTTCCTGGACACTAAGCATGACGGACACTATAAGGTTTACAACCTGTGCAGTAAGTGGGTAGCCTCCATACACTGTGTGTATTTAAAGATCTGGTAATTATATTGTACCTAAATACGCACATACGTCTGGTAGCATTGTGCTATAGCTTGTTTTGGTACAATAACAGTCTGTGAGTAACACTTTATTCTTCTGTGCTTTACTAGAAGCAGGTTAGAAGAGGCTGTAATTTGTATTATTATTAGTTAAACCAATTAGACACACGAGGCTAAATTAGCAGCTAGCTTGCCAATAGCAAAATAAAATGATAATACCTAAACTGCAGTACTGCGATCATAACAATAGTTGAAATGTTTCCCTCTCTGTGAATTTTATTTTCTGGTTTCTAGAACCAGAGCAACACTACCAGGAAAAGGGCTGCAGAGTTTTTAAATTCTAAATCGAGGTTTTGATCCTTGGATTTGAATTTTTTACGGCTATGTTTTGATGCCATGTTTAGACGTGTCGTCACTTTACACAGCCTCACACTCCCTCATCTTGTGTTTTTAGGTGAGAAGGGTTACGATCCTCAGGCCTTCCACTACAGAGTCGAACGGGTCTTCATCGATGACCACAACGTCCCCTCGCTGCAGTAATGTCCCATTTCACACACCTATTCTCAGCATGACAAAAATTGAACCAGCTAATCTCTTGCTTTACCATTTGTCAGGGACATGCTGAACTACACTGCCAACGTGAGGGAGTGGATGAATGCCGATCCCAAAAATGTGATTGTAATTCACTGCAAAGGAGGAAAAGGTGAAGCCAAAAGGCTGTTTTTTATCTAAATGAAGAGAGAAGGGTAAAAGTGTGTAACCTGGTCATGTCTGTGCTGCCTGACAGGACGCACGGGTACAATGGTGTGCACCTGGCTCATAGACAGTGACCAGTTTGAGAGTGCAAACGTAAGTCTCTGTAGCTGAGAGGTTAAGAAGTTAAAAAATGACAGTAATAAATGACATCCACAAGTTCATCTTCTGTTTGTTGAATTAACTTCTGTTTGACCACCAGGACAGTCTGGAGTATTTTGGTGAGAGGAGGACAGACAAGAGTGTCAGCTCCAAGTTTCAGGGAGTGGAGACTCCCTCTCAGGTAATAAATAGTCAAAATGATAACTTTTGAGGAGCCATGTTTAAAGATTTACAGTTTTGGATTACTCCTTAGAGATAAATTAGAGAATTAAAGATTTTAACATTCTTAAATAGTATCATATAAACAGAGCAATTATTCTACGATATTACAAAAGCAGTCATACATGCTAAATGCTAAATAAAGCTAGTGTACCTGAATTGTGTTTCTATTCCAACTGTATATGGTGATGTGTAATTTAATACAACGGCGGAGGTATTTGCTTATTAGAATGAGCACCATCTAGTGGCATTTTTAAACATGGGGCTTATGTTTTACACATATTCAGAGTCGGTACGTCGGCTACTATGAAACCATTAAAACACATTACAAGAGGAAGCTGCCTCCACCTAAACAACTGAAAATCAAGAGCATCCGGATCCACTCCATATCAGGTGATATATTTAAAAAACATTTTAAATAGTTTCATAATTTTTAAATGTTGCTTTGAGTTAATTTGTTTTGGTTTTTATTACCCAGGTGTGGGCGAAGGAGATGGTAGTGACTTCAAAGTGAAGATTTATGTGAAGAAAGTACTGGTGTTCCAGTGTGTGTGCAGCAGACATGAGAACTGCACAGTAAGACTCTGTATAATCTGTATAATCATCAGATTATAAGAAATAATTTGTTATTAGGAATGTCAATGCTTTTGTGGTGATTGTTAGGTGTTCCCTGATGTGGGCAATAACGCAGTCATCATCAGTCTAAAGAACGGGCCTGTGGTTGAAGGAGATGTAAAGGTCATGTTTGAGTCACATGTGAGTTCTTCACGTTCATGCCATTTGACAAAGACAAATCCAACACCGTTTTGTATGGATTTTCTTCTGATTCTGTTTTCTCTTTCATCATCGTTTTTTTTTTAAGAGTCTTCCAAAAGGATACGAAGATGTTCCGTTCTTCTTCTGGTTCAATACCTCCTTTGTAAAGAATATGAAGTATGAGCCACTTGTACTGATTTTCTTTCTTTGTTTTCATTTTAAAAGTTGAAATGACTCAAACTCTCTCTGAACTCCTCCTCAGGCTTTTTCTACCAAGAGAAGAACTGGACAACCCGCACAAACCCAAGACCTGGGAAATTTACAGGCAAGACTTTGGTGTCACCGTGTACTTTGCAGCCCCGTAAACGTGTTTGTTTGTCATGACTGAGTGAGGAGCAATTGTTTAATAGAGCATGTGAGATGAAATCTAGTTTTTCTTCCACTGAAGTGTGAAGAAAAAACTATGACAATTATTAAACTCCAAATACTTTTATTTTGTATGATAAAAGTCCACACAAACACCTCAAAAAGCATTTCAAAAAAATTAAAAGAACAATTATGCTTCACCGTTTCAGAGACTCATTTCAGGTTAGAAAAGTGTAAGTGATGGTAAATCATCTGAACCTGAGTTTGGTGCAGATCAAAGTGATGACAGTTCCACAAGAGATGCACAAAAAAAGACAACCTGAAGGATTTTAATGGGTTTGAGGTCACAGGAATTTTACTCTTATCATCCTCGGGGCAAATTGTTTTATTAAGAATTCATTTTCTACCTAACTACTGAGGGAGATTAGGTAGCATTACTGGTAGCCTATATACTGTAAGGAGGTGCCTTCCACAGTCCGCACAGCTGTGGGACCAAGCAGAGTCATGCAGCTGTGGACTTTACATGTCTATGCCAGGGTCTTTAACCTGCAACAGGACTGATGCCTTACTGTAACAGACAGGAGGAACACTGCTCACACCAGACCAAATGACATCCGGTTACTTCTGGTGTGAAAAACACCAGACATGCTTTAGTAGTTCAGTAGCTCAGCTAGGTTTTTACCAGAGACTACTCTAGACCACCACTGGTTCCTATCATCTTCACAGACAAATCAGATTCACTTGTGACATAAGAGAACCTGAGGATTTCTTGAACACATTGTGCAACCTTCCCCATCATCCTGTGGATCATTTGTGAGACTTCCTGTCATAATCAAGCTACCCCAACAGTCACATAATGCAGATCAAGACCTGAGAAGCTCACAACATACATGCCACACCTTGGATCTAACTGACTTGGTCTCACTAATCTTCAACAAAAGAATTGAACTGAAAGAAAGTGCAGACGTAAAGTGCTGATTCTCATTTATGTTGATCACAACATAGTCACATAAATCACCATTATGAGGAAGATTTTAAACAAGTCCAAATATTCAAAATGGAATGATAAACCGAATTTTGTAATAATCTATCATGATCACCTTTACTTATATAATACTGATAAAACAATAATCTATCATGATCACCTTTACTTATGTAATACTGATAAAACAGCACAGTAACACTGAATGAATCGGGTTCATCAGAATTACTGACCCTTACACAAAGCACGCAGCAGCAAATGGATCATTCTACACACAATTTTGTTCTTACACAACAGACACTGTAAAGGCCACAACCCCAGGCTTTAGACATTTGGTCTCTTTTTTTCCTCTATTCAAGCATTAAATGTTGTGACCTCAACATAGGGTTCTCCTGGCAGCTTTGGCCAGATCTCCTCCAAAACCATTGAGGAGATCACATTTCACCAGCTCGTCTGAACGCCCGCTTTGCAATGTGCAAAGTATGGTGGTCTTGCAGGTCTCCATACACGGTTTTGAGACATGTCCTTTGTGCCTTAAGTACCAATACTTTTGGAAAACCTTATCGTCCCTAATAAATGTCTTCATCAGTGCGTGGTAATCTGAGGGGAACAGAGTAGAAACTCCGTAGGCCTCAGTGGCTCGGTACAGAAGAGTCCATTTTGGGTTTGGATCTGGACTAACTGGTACACTTCCTGGACTGGAGTTGGCCGTGGTGAGGTTGAGGATATAGGTTTCATGGTCGAGCACTAGCCGTGAGCTGCCCTGATAGTTCCCATCAACATAATAAACACGGTATCCTGTAGTAGAGAGATTTGTTGGGTTTTTTTGTTCGCGTTGTTGTTATTCTTATTGTTATTATAAATTTTTTTTTCCTCTCTAGTTGTTAACATGAACTCACCTGGGTTAAGCGCAATATAACTAGTTACACTAGGAGCGATGAAAGCCACTCCCAGTGGGCGGGTCATGGTGGCTTCATCATAAAACATTTCAAACTCATCCAGATGTGTATGACCAAAAAACTGCCCAGTAATTGTGCTTTCATATCTGCAATTACAATTTACAGGATGTCACGTTGACAGAGAACAGAAACTGAAATGTTTTCATAGGAAAAACATCTTATTACAGGAAATGTGTACCTTTGTTCCCTCTGCTGCCACCTGTCAACTAAGATTGAAACTAACCCAACAGTGACACTGAGGTCATCTTTTTAGCCAAAGACTAAAAAACATAAAACATTTATAAACTTTTCTATTAGCAAAAATAAAACTACATACATTTACAGAATGTAGATAGTTTTTAAATAAAAACAGTTTAATAACTCTATGTTCCTTAATTCTATCTAAAGGAAGTTTTCCCACAAACTTGAAAAATAAAGTTTTAAATCAGATACTCAATATTGCTGTACCTTTAACTCACTCAGCGCTCTTATGAATGAATTGAATCTCTTGATACTGAAGTCTACATTTGAAATCTATCAGCTACAGGGTTTAAGGTTGTAGATTTACCTGTTGACAATGTGGTAGTAGTTCCAGCTCCAGCTGCCAAGACACAATCCAGGAGGGATGTGACCAATGATGTGTACCTAAATAAAAGAAAGAGAACCACCAAAGAGAGAGAGTTACTTTACAAGTAGTGTTCTCACTGCAATAAAAAGCATTTCTTCATGCAGTGCTAGTCATGTGAGGTTAGGATAATGGAAGACAGTAAAAAAGGATCAAGATGTATCAAGAAGTCTGTGGCTAACATTTAACATGACTGCCTGCCTCATTATGACTCCACAAAGTGCTGTTTTACACTTATTACATCCCCTAAAGTCTTTCTTGCAGACGTTAATGATTAACTGGCCAATAAACCGTTTGTGTCACATCCTGTGTTTGTCGCTCCACTAACCTTCTCCCCCTTGTCCTCACTGGCCTGAAGAACATGGACGAGCCACTGCAGCTGGTTAGCAGGGTCAGTGGAGTTCACCATCAGCCAGAAGTTTTCTCGAGCACAAAAGTTCATATTGAGAGAGACCAGCCTCAGACCAGGCTCAACCTCCACTGAGTAGAACCCCCCGTATCTGTAAGTGCAGTCACAGAGGTGGATAGAATCACATGACTGTTGGATTGAACATTAAAATAAAATAAAAAACACAATCAACTAATACATACATTTCTACATAAATTCTACATCAGGATGGAGAAAGAACTTGAACTTTAATAACCTCAGTGTCTTTAAAGCCTCCTCCGGTAACCACACTGACCACTCCTGTGCCATGGTGTCGTAGAGCCACGAGGAGGATCTGTTTCCATGAACAAAAGGTGGAGGGAAACTGTTGACTGGTGTACTCTCATGGTTGCCCACAGCAGGATAAACCGTCACATTAGCTCCCAGGTGTCTGTGGACAAAGGACAGGAGGAAGACGGGAGTCAACAACAGCTGTTGGGTTCAGTTCCAGATAACACATGACAAAAAAGGGAGACCAAAGTAGAAGCAAAAAAAAAGTCACGAGTGCCAAAGTACAAGGACTTTGTGTCGAAATGAGACGTCCCAGTGGTACCCCACATGCACTGTATATTTGACAAACAATCACATCAACAAGGTTTTTTATAAAATGAAAAAAATAAATAGTGTTAAATCTACAAACACTACAATAAAGTTCAAATTAAACATCTCTGTTTGGTGCTTCACTTGGAAAACAGAAAATGTTTTTTTTTTTTTATTGTTTTCCCCAACAAATAAAACACTTAAAATATGAACCAACACACTTCAAATAAGAAGAAAATAAGACTGAAAAGACCATTCAAAGAACATTCTGTGAGGTTTGACTCCAGCAAATTAACTGGCTAAAGTCTTGAACCAGGTACGAAAGAACAGGAGAACGAAACAACTAGAAAAATTAATATTATACAGCAATACTTACTTTTGAATGAGTTTGGAGATGACCCTGAGCTCAGTCAGCTGTTGTTTCCTGGTCTGGGACCAGACGTTATGCGCTGGTATATCTCCGGTCCAGTAGACCCAGTCCCAGGGCCCAGCTTTGGCAGCATTTTCCAGAAGGTTTTCCACTGTGCGCAGAGGAAGGTCACACTTACTGTAGGTTCCCCAGTACCCAGCCTGTCGCCTCCCCCAGCGATGGGTGTTCAGGTCTTTCCGACAACACAGAGGATCTCTACAGTCTGCAGGGCTGCCGGTTTCATACTCCTGTCAGAGAAGAGGTATTTTTTTAAGACTAAAATTTCAACAAAGCAATGTCATCAAAATGATGTCAGTTATCATAATGTGAAACATTCACAAAGGCAATTTACAGGGTTTTTGTACTATAACAGTAATCACTAAGATGAATGAATTTCCCAGAAATTTCTAGCCATCAGACAGTGAATCATTCTTCAGGAAATCTGTGTGCAGTCAACACTTACTTTGTCCCAGTGAACATCAGTCAAAAACAGGACCCTGCTCTGTGGAGAACCTGGTTTGGGGGGAGAAGGTGGTGTCACCGGGGGCTTTGGGACCTTTGGTAGGGTGAGGTTCCAGGGGGCGTATATGTCAAATTTGCCACAGGCAGGGCCCACCAGAATGGCACACGCTTCAGTTGGCCACAACACTGACTCCTGCAGAGCCCGGATGAAGTCGTCCCTAAACAGCTCTGTTATTTCCCTGCAAATTTCTTCCTCAGCCAGATGGAGACGGATGCATGCCTCTCCCACAGCCTGGGCCACTCGCTCTTCATTAACATTACTCTGAGAGAGAGAAGACAGATATGAAACGGGATTAAAGAAATTGAAAGAAACAACTTACTGAGTGTTTGAAACATTCGAACTTCCTCTAAAAACAGTCCAGTAATGAAATATCAACATTCAATTCATCAAAACATCACAAAATGACATCTATTACCAGAAGTGCAACATCCAGGATGGTGAAGAGGGCTTTGCACAGATGACAGCTGACGTTTTTCCAGTTGTAGCCGAGCAGAGCGGGGTTGTTCAGCTGTATGAGCACCAGGCTGGACTGGTCTGAGCTCTGAGGAGCCGTGGCCGGGTGGCAGCTGGTTAACAGGGGCAGGAGCAGCAGCACCGCAGTGCAGGACAACGTCTGCAGAGTGGAGACCTTCATTGTCCGGCCAGCAGGTGTTCTCAGAGAGGCGGTTATCCGATGCTGCGGCAGCGTCTGTGGAGGATGAGAACAAACATGACAGAGGAAGTTACTCAGACACGTAAACACTGCTGTTTCACAGTAAAACTGAATGACCAATAATGACTCCTACGCGAACTCGCAGGCACAGACAATAAGCTTTGGGCAGGAAGTGAAGGGTTAAGGGGGAAAAACTGGATAAAAACGAGTTGGTTACCTCAAAAATAACCGGAAACCTGGGTCGTCTTCGTCGTGGGGCCCGAGAGCGGCGAACACAGACAAGTTAGAAGGTTCTAGAAGGTCCCCTTTAAAACCTCCGTTAACAGTGAAGGAAATGAGGCAGAATACTCCTTCTGCTTACTCTGCGGCAGCGGGTTGTCTGTTGTGGTCACTGTTGTTTGCGCTAAAGAGTAATAGGGTTTTGAGAACTAGTCAGCTGACGTGTCACGTGATCCTTTCTTCCCTTCTTGCGTCGCTGTTATGAAGCCATGGAAACGCCGCGTATGCTTATTTTATTCTGTCCCTGTTTTTACAATTCTAGGAGAAAACAAATATCAATGAGACATAAACGACATAATTATTTAATTTTCTACAAATCGTAAGATTCGAGTGTCTTTTTCTTACTTTTTAAGATTAAAGTCAGAATTCAATCAATTTATTTGAATAGTTTAAATAAAAAGGACAATTTTTGAAGATTTTCTACTTCTATATATTTTAAATAATGCAAACATAAACTAAATAAAACAAATATGGATTTTTATAAATATAAAGATTTATTGCATTGGCATTTGTTGGCATGTGTATATAGCCGGGATTTTTTTTACACACAATTCTTTTAATCAGCTTTCAGGCTACTGACACATAGCTATCATAATTGTTTGTGCATATTTAAAATTTAAGTTTTAACCTTATTGGAGTCCTGGGCAAAGAAGCAGCCAAGGACATGTAGGTAACTTTTATCCAAAAATATAGATACAGAAACGGACAAAGGGGAAACCCAATAAAACATGTTCTGAAATTTGGAAAACCTAAAAAAAAGTTTGTCTGTTTGTGAGTCTCTTAATCTCTTGCACCACAGTCCTAGAAGAAAATCAATTTACTTAGAAACTCCCAACCCCAGTGAAGATGAAGTGTTCATGTGTCTGCGTGTTTTCTTAGCCCAGCACTGACTATGTGTCATCAACTTGCAAAACCACACATAAAGTCCTAACTATCTTAACAAGGTATACAATAAAATAGCTCATGTGTACACCAAAGATCATTTTTATCTCAATTTAAATAATACAAGTAAAGCATCTTCATCCGTGGAGCTAAAGTGGTCTCTAATATTATTTACAGCAGCTGAGCAGATACATTGTTGTAGTGAAGGCTAAAAGTGGTTTGATTATTAAAAAAAAGAAGAGTAAAAGTGTAAAAGTTGTTGCAGATTAACTGTCTCGTCACTTGTCTTGCATCTTCTCCAGGATGGGGACGATCATGTCAAACTTTGGTCTCTTGGCTGGGTCTTCGTTCATGCAGAGTCTCATTAGTTTACAAATGTGAGGTGAGATCCCTGGGGGAATGGTAGGTCGAAGACCCTCGAGAGCCACCTGATGAAAAATACAATGTAGAAGGTTGGATGTTTAGTTTTATGTTGGCATTGTGCAGACAGATGCACCACTGGTTTACCTTCATGCCTATCTCCATGTGTGAGAGGTCAGCAAAGGGCACTTCCCTGGTGACCAGCTCCCATAGTAACACAGCAAAGCTCCACATGTCAGCAGATCTCCTGTTGATGTCTTCAGGCTTCTTCTGCAAGGCTAAAGTCAAACCAAACTGTTTATTGATTATGTTCACTGCTCTGAATTTGTTTTTGTGAATTTGCAGACCCTTGACCCAAACAAACAACATTGGATTTTCTGTTTGGAAGTATCGCAAGCCTAAAAATGGAGCAACACAATTAAGTAAATTACCTTCGATCAATTGTTGACATACGAAGAAATTAATCATAAATAAGCATTTTGTTACATGTGTGGAGACAAATTATTGCATTTATATTGATTTTTTTCTTTACTTTTTCAGAAAATTATAAGTCTTGAATGTGTCTTTTGATCAATGATTGACATAAAAAATAGGTTTTCTCAATTTTAAACACAAATAAGCACACAGCTACAATTTTTTAGACCAATTTCTTGATTTGTTTTATTTTTTAAGCCTTTCAAAAAATCAGTAGCATAGTACTTTAAAATGGATTTAGTTTTAGGCTTTGCATGCTAAATAAGCAGTTTCCTCTGTGCTTCAGCCTTGACATGGACACACCTAAAAGCATCTGGTCAGCAGACCTGAGTGTCATGGACGGTGCATGTGGCAGTTTAAGAAGGAAAAGGTTGGAGCTGGTGGGTTGAGTTATTTATATGCAAAGGCTAAAACTGTACAACACATCAATAAGGTCCAGAGAACCAGGGACGGGAAGCCAGCATGGAAGAGTGTGTTTTTGCCAATACAATGTATTATGTAATAGAGGTTAATAAAAAGGACTTTGTAGGATTTCCTAAAAATATAAAGCCAAAAACATACAAAAGTAGTCCACCTTTTTTATGGAGCTATATTAATCTACAGGTCATGACAAATTAAAATCTTTGTGTATAATTAAATAATTATAGGATGTAATAAAGAATCATCAGTTGTTGGTGTAGAATAAATGGGACAACTGTGGAGCTGAAATATGTTATTGTTGGAGGTGTGCAGCTTCACCCACGAGTAGGTGGTCAGCACAATTTCTAGCCTCAGCCGTTTGTTATAAACAACTGACTCAGATGTATGTTGTACCTTTTTAATATGGAAAGTATTGACTAAGAAAATTTAATTTATATCAAACTAATTTAATGACACCAATGACAAATATTTAAATTTGCAGCACCCCTGCAGAAGACTGAAGTGTATAACATGCCTGGTGTTAACCAACAGTAACCCCCAAGTCATGCACACTACATAGTTGGAGAGTGATAAGACAACTTCAAAAAGTCATTAATAGACAGACAGGACCTGACCTCAGATAAAAAAAAAATCAGATTCCTATAACTGAAACGATGTATTTTCTAAAAACTTAAATAAATAGGAATACGATTTAAAAGTATTTCTTTTTATACAATAACCCAGGCAACATTTTAGATAAATAGCAGAACTACCACTCCAGAGGTACATTAAATTACACAGTATCTTCCAGCATATATTTAGGAGAATGACTCATACAAATAGGCCTCAGAGGGAGAACATAGATGCACTAAAGAGGAGTCAAGACGAAAACAAGGACAACATACCTTCAGGAGCCATCCACGCAGGGGAGTACATACGACCCGGACACTGGAAGGAGAACTTTGCGTCTGCCATGCTTATCCTGGCTGTCATGTCTTCATCAATCTGCAAATGAATCACATTAGCGACGCACTGTGCGGTCTCTTAACCGATCGTCGTTAGTACTCACCATGATGTGCTTGCTGTTGAGGTAAAGCCGTGAAACCATTGGTTCTAAGGTGTGGAGGAACGCCATGCCACTGGCAATTTCCAGGGCAAACTTGACTGCTTGGTTTTGGTCCACCACCAGAGCTGAGGGCAGATAAAGACAAGTAGAATACAGATACGTACAAAGATAAGTTTTCAGGTGAGTTGGAACATACACACAGTTTAAAGTAATGTAGAAGGACCAGAGCAGACATGTGGCAATTTAGTCATTAACATCCAAGTCAACAGTGAGTTTAAAATACTCACTAGTGCCCTGGTGGAGTATGTTGTAGAGAGATCCATATGGCATGTAGTGAGTGATGATGATAGGGTGAGGGGATGGGGGCGACTGACAGGCTCCAAGAACAGGCAGGATGTTTGGATGAGAAAATATCCTTAGAGATAGAACATATACAGAGAGCATTTATAGTGGCGAGTGAGGGGGGCGGGGGGTTCAGAGAGGAAAACAATTCTTCCTCCTTTAGGGAAGTCTTTCATAGCTGATAAGGAAATAACCAGCTCACAATTTGGAGGGAAACCACACATTGAAAAAGTAAGATAAAGAATGGTCATGAAGCTTGAAAACTCTTTATTGAACTGTAGTAAAAACCTATGGTATAAACCAGAAGCTGTGTCAGACCTCTCTTTTTTAGTTTCGACTACTCTTATTTATCAACCAAAATATTAGCAACATTCTTGTGAGTAGTTTCTCTGGGACATGTCAGGTCCACAGCCATAATTATATAAGCACTGGTTCAGGAAATGCCGTAAAACTCTGTCTTAACTTGTTTGAGATGACTTTAAGCTCATCTCACAAACTATAACCTCTGTATTTTGTTAATCAGATGAAAAAGACAGTCAGTATTTGTCTTGAATCTAAATGTTTGGTTCGCTATCAACATAAGTCAAAGGCCATAATGACCAGAATAAACACGCTTCCATTTAATTATGACAGATGTTATTTCATTATGTATTTTATGTCTGCTAACAGGAGAAGTGTGGGATTTGTTTTTCTCATTACAGAGAAGATCACGACACAGTAAACAAGGCCAAGGAAAACTTCACCACAATACCAACCGGAGCCCATACTTTTGACCTCTGACAATAAATACTCCGTTCATTGCACAAGCTTCTAACTTCTTCTCCACCACTGACCTCAATTACCACCAATCAATCACATACAAACTCAAGTTAGCCTGACGTTCACCCATCTGTGATGGAGCCCAACTGGAAAAACAGCCAAAGCCAAATGTAACGGCTTCTGTTTTGGTAAGTTCACACTCTGACACCACGTTTTCCCCGAGGTGCCGTTAAACTAACACCAACAATTGTACATGAAACAACAGGAAATATAGTAAAGGTAAAAACCTGAGTTTGGGATGTTCTTCATTGAAGTCTCTGCTCTTCCTCGTGGTCCAGTCTCTCACCTGTAGCACCTTCACGACAATCTCATCTCCCTGCCACCGACCCTGCCATAACTGTGGACAAAGCAATCTATTGAATAAAAAGGCCTCAAAACGAGGGCGTTAGAGCAGGAAACTCAGCAAGAGAGCTGGAAAAAATGAGACACATCGACACACACTAACCTCTCCAGACTGGTTTTCATTGATCTTTGCCAAGAGTGAAAGCTGCTTATAATCAATACCAGCCTGCTTGTTGATGGTACCATTACCTGAAAGAGCAGCACAGTAATAAATAAGGAGTTGTTGTGATTGAAAGTAATACCTTTGTTTACTTTTTAATAACACAGGCCACGACTCACGAGGTCTTGTTCGCATGGTGCCCTTCCAAAAAGTTTCCTTGTAGGGGACCTTGGTCAAATTCTGGCCCAATTTTTCTGCCTTTCCTAAAAACACACACAGAGAAAGTTGCCACATAATGAGAAACAATAGTCGTTTTGTCTGACATGGTGATTTTTTTTTTTCATATTTTCAGAAACTGGCTCTGACCTTGAAGTAATTGTCGTAAGTGAGGCTTGGCCTTGTCCAGAGGTGTCTGTCCATACCTGTTACACACACACACCTGGGCACCACTGGCCACCAGGTCCTGAAGAAAAGGAGCGAATAGAGCAACATTCGAATTGCATATCTTCCAACATTGGATTTGTTATGACCACGTTTTACTTAAGCGTATCTGTAGCTGTTCGTACCTCTGCGACTTCATCCTGACCCCAAAAGCAGGCGTAGTGAAGTGGTGTGTTTCCATGTTCGTTAAATGTATTAGGATCAGCTTTGCACTGGATCAACTGGAAATTGAGGAATACAAAGTTAAAGAGTAACAAGTTTTTATTACCAAGATTTTACCATGTAAAGAAATTATGTCGATTTTTCCTTCTCCTGCACAACTACAAAAAAAATCACATTCCACGCAGTGTTTTACAATGATCCCTAACCACATGTCAGACTGTGTATACCTTCGCCACAATGTCTCTGTGTCCGTGACTGGCAGCCAGGTGCAGTGGAGTATCATCTCCACGGTTCATTACGTTGATGCGTGCACCTCTCATGATGAGCATATCAACAACACCACTCCTACCCTCCCTGCAGGCCCAGTGCAAAGGGCTGAAGCCATGGTCATCCCTGGAATACAAAACACAAAATACATTTTAAAAAAAAAGATCATAAATATATCTATAATTTTCAAGAGTTTAAAAACAACAATTGGCCTGATTTATTTGTTTCAACACTGCGTCCTATTGGACAAATATTCGAGAACTTGAACTTTCCACTCATTCTTCTATTTTTTTCTGGCCATTTTCTGTGTCATTGTAATTTACTGTACAAAGTTAAATGCATTTTCATCATATGAAGAGTAACTAAACCTTTACTGACTGTCATGTAACCATGGAGACTAGCTTTGTGTCATTTAGACTGATGTGCCAATAATCTTCTATAATTTGTGGAGCCTGTCAGCTGATCTTAGATCTTTAGATTTCTTTCAATTTGCTTTTCTGGCAACTTGAGTTTAATTTTGCTGAGAAAATAATGAAGGGCCACATTAAAGAGTAATTTGAATCACAGAAGTGCTCCATTTTCCAGTTATTAGGATAATTCCTTTGTCATTAAGTAGGAGCTGCACTGGAAAACTTTTGCCACATATTTGGCTAAAATATAATAAGCAGGCATGGCCCACCACGAGACACCGGAGCATAACATTCTTTAAGTCCAGTTTAAATGTTTTGAGTAGATAGGGATCTACAGTGGTGCTGGTGAGCTCTCCCAACAACTCCAAGTATGTATCAGCTGACAAAACACTATCTGTGTGGCTCTCTGACCCACTGCCACACAGGTTCTCACACTCACTACCTTCCATTCTTTATTTAGACACATCTGATGACTGGCCTGGTGAGAAATATGTCCGCGCGAGCCGGAGAGGCTGCTAACATATGCGAAGACACAAACACTCAGGACAGTGTACGTGTCACTGCTTCAGGCCACAAGGAGCCAAAACATCACCTGTGTGCGACTGGCCCTTTCACCCTCTTGATTCCTTTACAGTAGCTGACCCCAGAGCAGCTGCCGGGGTTTCTCACAGGTCCCTGCAAAGCCACAAACTTCACACCATATTTGACAGTAAAACTCCACAGGGCTCGGATCGTATGTGGGGCGGGGGCTGCCGCACTGGTAGTTCACACTTATGTGAAATAACAGTTTGTTACATTTTCTGGCCATGTCCACGGACCATTGAAGAGTCAGTGTGCTATAAACAGTGACAGGAAAAAACTCTGGAATGACAGAGTAGAAAAAAAAACATGATGGGATCCTGGGATAATGGGATTTCCTGTGTTGTTTGTTCCTTGGGGGATGTCTATAAATGTAATTCCTACACAGCCATGTATTTTTCAGTATATAAAACACCTATTTGTGACACCAACAAAGGCTCCTCCACACACACACACACACACACACACAGTAGAGCCTCTTCAGAGTACGAGTCAAAAGCAGGCCTCCAGCATAATGAGAGCTCTCTCAGATGTTTATGTGGGACTGCAGCTCTGACTGCCTGAGAAGCTCTGTCAGCAAAGGGCCTGGCCCTGTATGGAGTTGAAGAGAGGAAATGGTCTTGGCTGTTGTGTGGTTGGCTCGCAGCTCTGCAGCCCTCAATGTCAACGTCAACAAACTGCACATATATGGCCTGGCCCAAGAATGAGATAACCAAGGTCTTTAGTAGTGAGCTCCAGGCTAGGGCCCAGCCAGGAGTTATGTAAACAGACGGAGGAGCTGTGAATATTTCAACACTTGGAGTAAATCAAAAGCAGTACAACTCATCATTATCAATCTTTTTCATTTAAAAGAGATGTTCTAATCAGATAATGTCACAAGTTGGGAATGAGGCAGAACGCAGATATTGTGAAAGTACTATAATTTGTTTTCCCCTGTAAAGTTACTTAATTTGTAACATTATAATCAGATTTTACTTTTGATTAATTATCTTACACAGATCCAGTCATTTATGTTAAGGACTGTGTGTGATTTCCAGTTTATTAGTGTTGGTTTTTCTCATAATAACTTGCCTGTGTCTGTGATGTCACCACAAAGCTTCCCATAATCACACACCACATCATTTAGACACACACACACAGAGTTTTGGGGGATGACATCATGAGGAGAGAAATCCAAAAAGAGAGGGGGAAAAAGAACAAACTGGACTGGAATTACCAAAGCTGGTGACGTTCAGCAGTATGTGGTGTTGCAGGGAACGCACAATATGGAAACTATTTGAGCAGAGGATAACTTCATATGCACACACCTAGCAGCAGACCCCAAATGTGCTGCATTTGATCTCAAATCTGCTCCAGTTATTACAGATTATGGTGTAGAAGCTCTGATTAATTATCTTCACTTATTATCCTAAGTGCTGCTTTTGAAACCAAAAAACTGTGAAGAAGCCAAAACAGAAGTTTTGGCTTCTTCACTCCTCAGTAATAGTGAATGAATATTTTTTATTGACTTTCAGACACTTGAAGATGTCAGAGCAGAAACTTTAACTCATATATTTTAATATTTTATTAAGAGAAAAAAATCAAAGAGTAGCTAGTTGCAGCTCTTTTTTACTAAATAGAATAGAATAGAATAGAGACTCCACCACTTTACTAAGTAAGGTAGGTGTAGTTCAAGTTCATTTCTGCTCACCCTAAGTTGAGGTCATTCTCTGTGTTGTCCAACCACAGACGAACGGCCACAGAGTTTCCTTCCCTGCACTGTGTGAAGATGTCATCCATGCTGTACTGTCAGTGACCTCACAGGACTCAAGATCAGGAGCATGTAGGCTGCAGAGGCTGTTAAAGAACCACACAGTCAACAATGTACCTTCCTAGTCAGGGGCTAACATAAGCAGGCAATGTACAGTAGACCCAGTTCATGTGTGATTCTTGACCCTCCAAATCCTCCCGTTTATTGAGTTGACCCGCGTCAAAGGTCGGGAATTAATCAGACTTTGGGCAAAATATCTGACAGAATGACACTTAAAAAGTAACTATTCGCCAAACTAATACTCCAAAATGAATACTAGCATAAATATTTATATTGGCTGTAACTGTATAGGTCAATAAAAAGGTCTATAAATATTATACTACTTTTACTTTGGAAAAAAAAACTTGAAATTTAAGGGAATAAACTATAAGTATTACTGTTCTGTACCTAACAAGATACAGAGAAAACTAAAAGTCCAACAAAAAAGGGGAAACTGCATACATTTACATCATACAAAACGGAAATGTAGCACAAGTAGAAATACTTTTATTGGATAAAAAACGTTAAAGTCTGATATTTGACCAAAAAAAACGAAAGAAAACCTCTACTAAAGTCCGAACCGAGCTTTTGACTCATTCAAACTCATCTACTCCAGACCGATCCATTTAAAAAGTCTGGTACAGTGACTGAGTCAGACTGTGTCTCAGCACTGAAATAACTGAACATCCCACATTTCCCCTTGACTTCATCTCCCTGACTGCAGTCCTGTGGGCTGGCCTGTCTCCCCACTTTCAACTCTATTGTTTAAAAGTAGTCAAAGTAAAGTTGAACATCCTGAAAAGAAAGCCCTTTATCCCAACACCGCCCACCATTTTCGCTCAAAACAAAAAACAAAACTCTTACCAGCAGCAGGACAGTCGAAGTCTTGTCGGGTTTCTGTGTTTTTTCCCTCGTCGGTCCTCCGCTCAAATTTAAGGGCAGAGAATGGTTAGTCTGAGTCCACGCCCCGCTCCTCAGAGCTGATGTCGGCTACTGGTGAGGAGTTAAAGCCGATTTGCTACTGGGGGCGCACCAGCATTGAGGCAGTCGCACAATAGGGACCCCTGGTGGAGAAAATGCAGCAACGCTACTCATCGAGACGTAAATAAAGACAGCGGGGTCAGAGTAGTAGAGAAAGTAGGTGCAGAGTATTTATAAAGGCCTCAGCAGTGGTGTGCGGTGTGGAGAACGGTATGTAGAGTTATGTGAACGATATTCTTTTCTGGTCAGGCCCTGAGTTTGAAAATAGAAATCATATGCACAGAAAGTAAAAATATTCCCATTCAAAACAGACACTTTAGTTCAATTTGTGAAAGTGCTAACTATGGTCAGCTTTTGGTAATGCTTTACTTTTGCAGGCAAAAGGACAATGGAGTGTTTCAGTTCAAGTCAAGTCAATTTTATTCAAGTTAATGATGATGCTAATAATTGGTTGATAGATTTTTATATATTTCTTACTGTCTAGGAAAGACTTAAGTTGCTTCACGCTCCCTGGTCAGGTGGTTCATTTTGTAACCGATGGATGATTATAATCCTGTAGAAAAACAAATGGGAAAACAAATAAAAAGCAATAACAGGTTTAACCGAATACAATCCTACAAACCACTAATTGATTTTTGCATAATACGCTTGTTTTCTTGAGTGTATTTTCAAATACCACTTCATAGTGCCTTTCCTGAAAGAATATAATGTTTGTTATTATGACAAAACACAGGATGTCGGCCCGCCATTGTTATCAGAACTGTGCTTTGTATTAACTGTGTTCACATCTATTTTATAAAATACCAGTGTTTATTACAAGGTTTGTAGGCCTTAAGTAAAGTTAGTGGGAATGCTGCTTTAGGATTACTCAATAAGGCTTTTATTGCACCACAGATAAACATGAAATACAGAGCTTTGACAGGAAATGATGGGAGGAGGTGACGATATGTCAACAGGGTTCACACCCACAACAGGAGAATTTACGCTCTCACGCTGCTGCTTCACCAGCACATCCAGCAGAAGTATAGTCTTTCATGTTTAGTGACGCTTGAGTGTTGTTGGCTAATGACAAAAAGTAAATATTTACATGATTCAAATATTTTTTATATTACCACAAAAATCACCTTGGCTTCTCAAAGTCCAGCATCAAGTCCATTCCTGCCACTGCCTGGTGTTTTTTTGTTGTAGAAGAGATTTCACAACTTAGTTCTTTTCAGTAACACTGAGAAAATCATCACATTAAGCTGTGATGACTTATTCATCAGGTTTCAGCTTGTTTGCGGTTGCTATTTGGATCAGACCCTGGTGACCTGGTGCCTCTGGTGCCCTCTCCTGTTGTGATATTGTAGGTGCAGAGACTACTGACACTGAGATGTCTTCAACTAAGGAGACTGGTTTAGGATGTATAATTCCAGATTGAAAACTTCCAGACTCAATCTGGGCTCCAGTTATGGACAACTGTGGCAGAGCTGCTACATAGGACGGTTCACTCTCCACCTTATTATGAACTATAATATTTACTGCTTCAGCTGCAGGTGTTACTGCTGTAGCTGCTGACAGAGTGACATCTGTAGCTGTTGTGGATTTGGATATAGCAGCGTCCAGTCCCAGTGGAATATTTACCCCTGCAAGTTTTACACTTGCGTCTAGTTCAACTTCACCAACTGCTGAAGGTAGAGGGGTAGGTATTTGCTCCCCTGGAGCAGATGAAGTGACAGGGCTTTGAATTGCCGTGGCATCCTCTGGAGCTGGAAGTCCGTTAGATGCAGCAGCCGCTGCCTCAGCTGCCTTGGCATTCTCCGCAGCTTTGGTCTCCATCTCCTCCATCCGACGCTGTACCATTTTTGGCATCAAGTCTACATAGGTGCCCATGAGGCGGTGGTTAGTGCGGATCAGTTTCCCCGCACAGCTGTCAAGACAGCGCTCCTGGGTGGACAACACAAATTAGTATGGTATAAAAAGTCATATATTTACAGAAATGATTATTTGAAAATCAATATGATGGCGTGACAATCACAGACATTTTGACAATGCATTTCAATTTGTTTGGCAATGATGAACAGAATAACAGAGCAGCGGCGATTGACTGTATATATATAAACACACACATCCAATAAAGCAAAAAGGTTAGGATTCTATCCGAGTTTACCTCCTCCATGGTCAGATTCCTGTAGTTAAAGTTGCTGGTGCATCTCTGGAAACAGGTTTCCGTCATCCGGTTGTAAACCATGAGGAAATCCCGCAACTACACGAGACAAATTTCAGACACAATTAAGAATTACGAATTATGTTACGACAAACGTCACCAAAGCTCGACGTGGATGTGAATATGACTTACGTTTCTAAGCTGTTGTTCTTGTTGCATCATGGATTTCTCTGGATCTGCTGGCTAATTTGCTACAATGCTAACTGTAGCTACAGAATAAAGTAATTAGAGGTCGTACCGTTGCTGTGTAGTCCGAGGGAAGTGAGTGCAAATTCACCTGTGCGGCAATGACATTAGCAACATTCAACACAAATATTTTTCAAATAATAGCATATAAAATTACGACGGCCTGACATTCACTTGTGCGCCGCCATATTTGTGACGAAGCTCGTCTGATCACGTGAGGATGCCTCACTCGGAGGGGAAACGCCACCGTTTCCGCTATGCAGAAAAGGCTATCTAGCATTACACATTCAAAACAATCTAACCTTTTTATGTTGCTTAATCATGTTCTTATTTATAAAATAAAAATCGTAATAATACTATCAAGATATTTTCATTTCAATTATAATAATATCCATACTATACTGCTATGAGGCAAAAATAAATACTGAAGATCAAACAGAGGATCAGAAGGATGGATAATGGTGAGATGGCAATATTTTTGGTATATTACCAATGATGTGCTGATGTAAGCATTTTGTAAAGATCTAGTGGAATTCTATTACTCAAGCTTACGGGGGATTTAGAGAGGATGGTCCAAAAAAAGGCCACCTCCAGTGGGCGGCATTTCTATGGGGAAAAATACCTTGTCAGTGCCAGAGGTCAGAGGGAAAAAAGGCCAGACTGTCTAGAGTTGATTGGAAGGAAACATATTGTAATATGTTATATTATAATATACAGTATTTAATGCATGGGTTAGCTACTGAGGGTGTACACACACAGACAAAAGCCAGAAATGTTTGCAGTGTTGAGGAGAAGAACACTGATGGAGTTTATGATCGTGCCAAAGCATTTGTTTTGTTCATGAATATACCTCATTGTTGAGCACTGAGTAAACAGAAAAGCATGAAACGGACATCCACACACACAGACTTTTGTGCAGTTTCTTCAGCAGCTCGTGAGAACAGCATGTACTCGGTGCCTGCTCAGCCTGAATGACTGGCTGTGTCCTCTGTTCTGTGCACAGTCACAGATCACACTGGATGTCTTGGAGAAAAACAAAGACTTAGACCAAAGATGATGCCAGCGGAGGATGTTCTTTCAAGAGTTAGAATAACTTTTAATTTTTTGTCAATCATGTCTTTGGGTTTCTTCAACTCAGGTATGTCCAAACTACAATTAAAAGTTTTATCAATAGCTGGTTTTTGGATATTTCTGGATCTGTACAATGCTGTGTTACTCGTTTACTGTACAGAATGACAATATTGCATCACAATCCTGTCATTCTTGCTTGAAAATGTCATTATGCAAGCTTTACAGGTATGTTTTTTATATTGCAAAAAAAGCAAAAAGTGAATAAATCACTTTATAATATTTTGGCTAAAATCTGAACTAGCTTACCAAACATTAGCCATTTATTTCCTTTTGCAAACTTTAAGCAAATTGGACTATTTTTCACTTTAAATAGTCTCTTATGTAATTAATCAAATCAAAAATATTTGGAATAACTGTGAGCTATTTTGCAGGATTTCTAAAGGTATATTTACCATAACATACTGTTATCATATTTTAAATTTGGGATTTTTAAAAACTTTGCTGCATCAAACAAATTGTAGCTTTTAATGCAATACCTTTGCTGATACTTTTGTTTCACTATGCTACATGATAGCATCAGACCATGTGGACGTTTTGCACTCTTAATGTGCTTAATTAAATGTTAGTGTTTTAGGTGATGGCATTGCCACCCTGTTGTGTCTAGCACCAGTGTCACTGAGCTGCTCTGTTCCTGCAAAGCTAGCATGGGGTCTGAATCATTCCCAGTGCACTTTCATGAAGTCCCAGTGAGGAAATGTGAACAAACAAAGGTCACTATTGTTTGTCCAGGCTCGCCCATCCCAAGGATGGACAGCTGTTGCCATGGTAATGTGAATCTGCTATGCAAATCGACTCCAGTAAACTGTGGTCCACCCAGTCCAACAGTTATCTACTGTATCACTGACTGTGGGAAGAAAACAATGACACTGATCTTGTGTTTGTGTATGTGTGTGCTGTGGTTTCCTTGTTTTCTGTAGCTGGAATGCTATGATGAAAACATTTCAGCTCTGTGTTCTGTTTTTTGTATTAGGTGAGGTGTTGGCCGTGAATATGACGATTCCTAACACTGTGATCAGAGGCACACACGGAGGGGAGGCTGTTCTGTCCGTCTCTTACAGTAGTTTTAGTGCTGACCTGCCAGTTATCAAATGGCAGCTGAAGAGAGAAAAGTCCGTCACTGTGGTTCAGTCCATTGGAACTGACATCATCGGGACACTGAGGCCCGAATATCGTGACCGCATCTTGGTTTTTGAGAACGGGACACTTCTGCTTCACAACCTCCGATTCTCTGATGATGGAATATATGATGTGGAGATCTCCATCACTGACGATACCTTCACAGGAGAAGGTAGCATCACACTGACTGTGGATGGTAGGAGGACAAGTTGTACTGTACGTTGTGCGATGTGAATGTCAGGATATGAGCATGTTTGATTCTCTGTAGGTTGTACTTGTGTTTGAACAACAAGCTTCATAAACTTTTTAATGAAAGAGTCTTAAATTCGAACATTAATGGATAATCTTGAATTAAATTTTTATTTTTCCTACTCTTTATTTCTTTTCTTAACATGCGTTATGTGTTCTCTCACATATTTCCAGAACCCATATCAAAGCCCTACATTCACACAGAGTCTTCATCCATCCTGGAGCTCAGTGAAAATGTGGTCCTGAACTGCTCCCATGAAAATGGAACCAGGCCCACATATGGGTGGTTCAGAGGTGGAAAGCCTCAGAGCAACGAGACCAGATTCTCATTGTCTCCAGACAAGAAGCTCTTGACAATAAGTCGGGTGTTAATGGCAGATGATGACATCTACAGCTGCACGGTGGAGAATCCTGTGGGGAATGTAACCAGCATCCCTTTCAGACTGACTGTCTACAGTATGTGCCAATGTCTTTGGTTTTTGACAACAGTGCGAGTCAAACAACAGACACCGGCACCGGTGTCTTATGGCTGTAATCTAAAATCTCTTTCTGCAGGGAGAAGTTCTCTCTACATCATTCTTTCCACTGGAGGCATCTTCATCCTCATCACATTAGTAACAATATGTGCCTGCTGGACGCCATCCAAAAAGTAAGTAATACTCTAAATGGTGTATTATTTTTGGAAAGTGCTTGTCTGCCGTGCATATAAATAAATGACTTTGATTGTATTGAATACCTCTTTAGGGCAAGACGTCGATCCAGAAAATCTCTTGCCAGGTTGTATGATCAATATCAGCATTCAGTTGTCAATGACAGAGGTTTGAAGATTAATATAATGGTTAAAACTAAATCAAAAATTACAACAACAAAAAAGGAAATCATGGGTGTGTAACTACGTAATGCCCTGTACTTTGTCACAGAAGATATGCTTCCCAAACGAAGAGAGCATAATGGAATCAGTGCAGTGACATCACTCTACATCCTGCAGCAAAAGGTATCTGTGACGAAAATGTGGTCGTTGTCTTTTGAAATCTTTGTAAAATTCCATAATTACTATTTATAAAAGATGGTTGAGGTAGTTTAGGAGAGCAAAGAGGAAAAAAAAACATTTGGAGGCAGATTAACTCTTTTTTCACTCAACTTATTTTCCAGGAGCCCTCCATTGATGACTCGTCCAGCAACAGTGCTGGCTCTCCAGAACATGACGGACCACCGTGTTTCAATAATCATCCCAAGTTCAACGGTTCTCGCACGCAACCCTGTGGCTCTCCTGTGTGCTCCCCTCATAGCTTCACCGTCTGAAAATCTCTGCACTGCACCTTCATCATGTCCCAGCAGCTGAAAGGCTGACCTTGGGACATGAGACTGTCCTAATGAAGTCCTGTTCAACAGCAACCTTCTCCAAATCTGCCCGAGGTATAGGAACCACTTCAGTCCATGTCATGTGTCGGATGATGTTATTTTGTTCAGTCGCTGCTTTCATGGATATGTAGTAAGGAGAAAGTTGAGTGTTAAGAGTGAGGTTTCAAAAAGCTCTTGACCACTTTTGAATTTTTCCTTCGTTGCATTTGATGCTCAAAGGTGCAACTTTTGCACAGTTACGGAATAGGAAAAGGTAACCAGGGTGAACAGAGTTCTTCCTATTACACCTACTTGTGGTTTAATAATATAATAAAGCTGAGTTGTTCCCAATAACTAAACATTGCATTTTGAAGTATTGGTCTTGGAAAAAAAAAATCAACCCAGAAATGTGACTGTCTGTAGTGTTGTCAATGAAATTCACTTTGTAGTTTTGAAAGGGTTGTACTAAATATTTACATTATTCTGTAAGTGAAGTCACACTGTGGTAAACATATTTTATGTTTGAGGGGTTTTGTACAAATATGTTAATAAAATGAGAATATTTCAAAATATAATGCAGAAAATAAGTTATTCATTTTCAAGATCAACAGCTCATTTCTTACATCATGTTTTAACTGTTTTTTCATCAGTTAAAGACATACATAAGGACAATACTACAACTGTTCCACATTGATTTATATCATGGAAAGCATATTCATTTTGGTGCAGTACAACTGCTCCAAAAGAACACAGAGATCCACAGGGATACACAGGGAACACACAAGAGTGGTCCAAAAGAAACAGTGAGAAAGAATTTCACTAAAACAAAATACGATGAATGTCAACAGAACCTGATCTGAACAGAGCTGGACACAAAGTTCTGACTTTGACGTTTTATTGACATAAGGATTTTGTACTGAGACAATATTCATTTACAATGGGGTTACAACAATATAACTAGAAATAGTACATTTGTAGGAGTCTACCACAGCTCTCTCTGGATAATTTGGAAAGCCACCTTCAGTGGAACTGCTAGAAACAAGATACTACAGTCAGGACCTGGAGTGACAGGGAGTGGAGGGGGGGGATGGTGTTAAATGGGGCAAGTCCACAGACCTTTGCAATGCAATCAACAGTGGGTTAATGCATGCACATAAACACACATCAGTAATTTAAAAATAGCGCCACCAGCAGACCTTATTCTCAGAATAAAAAACTATTTTGTTACTAAACAGATAGAGATGAGGCATTATTTGATGTCATGATAAAACCATACATTTGGACTTAAATTCATTTGCTACACAGCACCCTCACTTTACTACATCATACTAGAGGAACTAGGTTAGATTCTGTATGCACTCTACATTTCTATGGAACATTCAGTGGCAACATTACATCGACATGAAGGTATTAAAACATCAACTTGGCATTTTTTGGGGGAATGCTCAGTCCTGTGAGACTGGTTTGGCTGATTTTAACTGAACACAAAAAAATAAAAAACACCACAGGCACCAAAAGAAAATGTGAAACACATTTCAAGCACAGAACTGGGGCTACTGCAATAACGATGCAGAGGTAGATGCACATAATAAATAGGAATGACAAACATAAGGTGAATGGAGTCATAAACAAGTGCATGGTTGCAGTAAATGAGGCTGTCACAAAAACAAATGAGCAAACAGGGATGTTAACAATGGAGTGGCACTGGTGGCTGGTCAAACATCACAGCTGACATGATTGTATAGTGGTTCTGTGTAATGACAAACAAGTTGATGGTAACAAAGATGTTAAAGTGTGTTTCACCACATTAAATTATCAAGCAAAATGAATGTATTTTATAAGAACGAATGTAAAAAGATTTGGAAAATTGCCATCGTTGACATTTGTATGTTTTCTTAAATTACACTTTAATTAAATTCTGAGTGGATGACGGGATATGGTGAGGATATATTTGTTGTTTAAATATTTTTCTCCCCTAATTCCACTCTTTCAAAGAGAATCAGAGTTAGATTTATTGAATGAACCAATGGATGTAAATGTGGGAAGCAGCAGTAAAGTGCCTGGAATTAGAACTGATATTAGTAATCACTTAATCACAGGAACGCATTTTTGGGATTTCATTAAAAGTTTTTTTTTAACCTTTTTTATAGACAACATTCAGATTTTGTTTTGCAAAAACTGCAGGTGATTTCATGCTGTGAATCTAGCTGCAGCATTGACGTTAATAAAATATGTGTCTTAATGCAATGGAAAGGATCAAGTTCTTAGGGTTAACTTTAAGCCTTGGCCCCCTGGTGTTAAAGCTGCTGAAGAACAAATCCCACTGATATTAAGATGCCTGTACAATTGGAGCAGTGCGTAGTATCAAACATAAACAACAACTGAAAAAAGCCAAACCATTCAGGATCAAATTAAAACAATAGTGTCAGGAATAAGACAGACTTTGTTTTTCACACAGGAGTTGGTTCACCGTCATATCTTTACAACATTAAGACACAAAGTTAGGAATGGAATGGCAATCACACTTTCACTGAGGTAAAAAAAAAAAACTGAACAGGGAGATGAGTGAGCGATGATACAAGTATGTGTTCAACTGCCAAAATCAGGGAAAGTGCAGTGACCAACACAGAATAGCACAGTAAGATATGAGCGTTGACTCTTTCTCTTGTTCCCCCGCCCCTTATAAACCAAATTGATCCAGTCTCTGTCATAATTTCCCTTGTTTTGGCAGTTAGGTGGAGAGGACAGAAGGAGATAAAACACTGCAGTGAATTAAGCCAAGTGGTTGGTGTCAGAGCAGGTCAATTCTTCAGCACGGAGTCGTACATCTGGTAGACGTACTGTGAAACCTCTGGTGCTCTGCATTTGAGAGAGAGCTGGAAGACAGTGGAAGAAGACAGAGATGATGTGAGCTGATGGAAAATAATTCTACATTACACACCCTTATGCATGCAAATGTGGCCAAGTCACAAACTTTACAACGTCTATAGCCAAAGGTTTATTTTTTCTTACTAAACTTAGAAAGTTGTATGAGAAGAACACAGTAGTATAAAAACTACATCTGTGAATATTTATGATGGAAAGTCAACTTTGTATAAATCAACCTTTTCACACCTCAAAAACCTGGCACACCCTATAATTCCAACTGACCTTTTTTTGGACCTCATTGACATCAACATTACGTTAGATTATTTACTCTAGAGCTGAAAAAAATTATTTACCGTGTAATTGGGGTTGCCAGGCTGAATGCGAAGCTCAGCCAAGATCCAGATGCCATTGGTCAACTTTAGGGACTGGTATAACATGTCCTGGCCTTCTACGTTCCTCTTGGCAATGGTGTAGATGTTGTTGTTCTGCAGCTTTCCTGATACAGTGTCTGCAACACCAGAAACAAGGTTTACATCCAATAATAAACCCACATCAAACACCAACAAACAAAGGCCTGTAATTTCCACATTCACAACTATCTACTCTAGCTACTGAGCTAAAAAACAAAACACAGGGAAAAGGGTTTTGAGGGAAATAAAAAAAATCTCTCTAGTTCTCTTCCTAGTAAAACAACCATTTAACTACAAGAGCCACCATGTGAGTCTAACTGCTATGTGATAATGGAACAAATGTGATCAGCTCATAAAAGAACATTTGTTGAAGTTGTTCTTCAGGTGTAGACAACAGGAATGTCCAAGAAAAGCATAATTCAGAAAAGGAAAAAAGTAAACATTAGCTGGCATATATGGCAGACACAAGCTGCTCATGGTATAAACCACTGTTCATTAGTACTCATGTACAGTACTACACACTAAACCCTGTTATGTTATAGGGACATACAGACAGCCTTGTAACTGAGGCATCCTTTCCTATACTTGCACCAACCTGCATTTAGATGGCACTCCTTTATCTGGTACTGCAGCTCGTTCTCATTGGGAATGTCTTTCCAGGTGGCCAGGAACACCTGTCGCTCTGAGTCCAAAGTAACAGCAGGTTTGTTAACGTTAAATTAATATTTGCTTGTATTTGATGAACGTATGAATGTATGTGTGCTAATAAGGAAATACATTTTAAAAAATCAGCTTTAACAAGTTGTAGTAATGTATTCATTTAATAATCACATTTTCTTACTACTTATTGCCATCACAATTTACTGGTTACAGATGTTACCCTGTATTGCTGTAATGACGTGGTCACAGTTAGTGTTAGTAAACAACTTTACCCATTTTTCCATCTTCAACAAAGAATATGTTGAGAGGGATGAGTACGCTGAAGTAGAAGACGTCAATGCTGTTCTTCACAGCCACCTGTGTAGAAACAGAGGGAGGATAAATAATAATCAACACTTTTGATGTTCAATTATACATCATCAATCTCACAAAAAAAAAACCAGCACTGTGGTTGCAAAAAGGCAGTTTCCTTGTGTCCTTCTATACCTGCAGATTATTGAGTGGATCCATCTTCATGACTGGCCCAATAGTGTTGAGAGGCAAAGAGATGTCAATACTCTGATTGGGCATCAGAGGAGTGTGGACGGGCAGAGGGCTGGTGGGAATGACCCCAAAGCTGCACAAAAGAAAACAAATACCAGTAGGTAAAAAAACCAAAAACATAAATGTATATTAATGAAGGAAAAACTGCCTGACAGCAGAACCGTCCACTCAGATTTCACTGACCTGTTCTTGTTGAACTGCACAGCAAAGTCAGTCATATGTTGAAGAGCTTTGTTTGTAAAAGTCATGTCCATGTACATGTGACCCTGGCGCCGAGAGAATGTTCCAGAAATCTCTAGTCCCTTAGCTTTAACTGCTGGAAGCCAAACCTGACAAGAATATCAAGAAGTACACTTGCATTTGAAAAAACACTACCTGACATTTTACATTAAATCTGCATAAAATAAATATAAAGGAAGCCATTAAAAAGAAACTGAAGAGCCACGAGTGGCCCAAGAATCACGGGTTAGTGACCTCTGACATAACGTAAACTCACTGCTTTTGAAGCAAAGTAGCTGCCAGTAGTGGTGGCCATTCCTGTAGAAAGCTCAAATAAATCGTTCAGACCACTGCTGGCAGGTGGAGGTGCTGGTGTGGGCGAAGGAGCAAAAGTACTGGGGACAGAAGACGGGATGAAGTTCTGACCAACCTGTATTTAAAAAAAAAAAAAAAAGGTGGTGAACAAGAGAACCAGGCTTAAACAAATCCTTAGCTTTACTAGAGAAAGAACTTTGATTTTAAGAAATCTTCAACAATTTTAAATTGAAAGCAAAAAACTCAACAGAACCAATTACAGTCAGTGAGTGAGAGACAGAAAAGCCAGGTTTAAAAACTGTATGAAAGGGTAAACTGAGGAAGCATGTAGCATGCAGAGAAACGATCTGCCACACAGAGGGCTTGACTTACTGCTGGACTTCCCCCAACACCTCCGCCCAGGTCTCCCCCCAGCTACAGGAGAGAAGAGAGGCCCCCAAAGACCGCATCCAAATATCACAGATAGAACAAAAACACACACAAAGACAGAGACAGAGACTTTCTTAGCAACCGCAAACCATCAGGAGCAGAATTCCCCCTTAAGAAAAACATTATAAAACTCCACAGGACATGTTAAAAAGATGTAAAATAATGCTTCTGGATGTGCAGCAACATCATAAAGAATCGCAGTTAGTCTGGAAAGTTGAGGAAGTGAAAATATTAATATTAACACCATGAAAACTCACATATATCATATGTTTTTTTAAGCACTAAATGTGATTATATACTGATGCAACAAATGTATTTGTATTGCTGAATGAAGCTAAAAGGCATTTGGGGAATAAAAATAAATTAAAGCATTTTCTGTTGTTACATTACATTGTACAAAAAGTAGTAAATCTTGTGCATAACTGATAAAGAATTAATAATAAGAAACTACGAAGACTAGAAGACTACTTTCATACATTTTCTCTTATAAGAATCAACAAGAAGTTTTTTTCATAGTCAGCTCTGTGAACTGTGACACAAGGGACCTGTTGGGAGACAGTGCAATTTATTTCAAACCATTTTTACATCCCCGTTTTCTTTCATAGACAAAAAATCATAACATTGTCTGCTCCAAGGAAAGGCGTTATTATGTAAACCCAGTAATAAAAATACAGTATATTGTGTTTGTAATGTTTGCTGTATAGAATGTCAACAAAGTGTGTGTAGGGTGTACTGTAGATATGTGTGTGTTTGACATCCAGCTCACCAAGCTGTCCAGACCTCCTCCCAGAAGATCCACTGCACCCATTTGCATTGACGATACCTGGGGGACATTGACAGGTGGACCCAGGTCCAGGTTGAGCAGGTCGCCCAGGAGGTCACCCTGGCTGGGAATCACATGTGGCTGGTCCATGGCAGCTGCTGGAGCACTACTCACTGGGCTCTCACCAGTATCAATGCTGTGGTAGTAAAAAAAATACATAAAGTATTTTAAAATTATTTGTAATAAATTGGCTATTGATAAAGGCCATGTGTAGATGAAAATGTACAGCATGGTTGTGCGTCTGACCTGCTGTGCTGAACAGGAAGGTGTTTACGGTGGACTCCGTGACTGCCCTCTACAAAAGCACTGGGAGGTTTGTGGTAGACAGAGGCCAGAGAGCCGATGTGGCAAATGAGCTCATCCAGGAGAGTGGGCTCGATCAGATCCGTCTCCTCAGAGATGAGGGGCTTTTCAGACAGCACCACCTCCTTGGCTGTCACAGGGTCCGTGGACAGAAGACGCCAATAAATGTAGCCTCTGTCGCGGAGGTCAGGGTTGTCAGAGTCCTGCAGGAAAAGACAAAGACAATTGTGTTCACTTTGGTAGAAGATTAGTCATAACAAGTCTATAATAATTTGTGTGATTTTGTTGTTATTTTCAGTCAACTATAGACAGATATTCACAGATATAACAAGGGGTTTTACATAAAAATAATGCTGAATATGGTTCTTCAAAATGAAAGATGACACTAACCTGAGTGGCCAGACTCAGAACCTGTTGCACCAACTCCTGAGTCTCTGATGGCTTTTTAAGGAACAGCTTTACAATAGCAGTCAGCAAAGTGAGCTGGACCTTTGAACAACAAAATATTGTGATCTTCCATTAACACCAGTGCGATATATTCTTTATTAGAGAGATGATGACTCAATAACAGACCGCAGACCAAATTTGTATTTTTAATGGTTCACCCACCTGAGTGCTCTCGTCGTGGAAGCCCTCAAGGAAGCTCTCCAGCAACTCATCAGCGTTGTCAATCCTCTCAGCATACTCTCCAACAATCCAGATCATGGCAGCACGAGCATCAGGCTCATCCAGAGAGTCCAGGTTTTCACATAGTGTGGCGATGATGCTTTCATACCTGAAGAGTAGCAGAATCTCATTTGTCTTCATTTGTTTTAACACTAATCAGGCTTAAATACTGATCTCATGGATTAAGTGTGAAACTCACTTGTTGGGGTATTTGCGAAATATGTCTCTGATGACCACAATGGCCTCCTGGACCACATAGTTCACCTTGGTCTGGATCAGATCCAGCAGGGTGCTCACACAGCGCTCGGCCGATTGCTAGAGACAAACAGGACAAAGTAATAAAATATAATTACATGAAGAACAAAGTAATAAATTAGGAAACTGTACACAGGTGCTATCTGAACGTTACATACTTCTACTTTGATGGCACAACGTCCAATAGCTCGTACAGCTTTACGCACAAAGTCAACATCCACCTCTGTGGCATATTCCTTCAGTTCAGCCAGCACCTGAGAGTGACAAACAAACACCAGTGACCAAGGTGTTAGACAGGGGTGAGCAGATTACCTTCAATGAAAATTAATCTTCATATTATGGAGCAAATAGTTACATTTTTGGTAGTACATATACTGAACAATAGCTAGTATTAGGTCAAAAAGAGGAGGGAGTGTACAGGTCAAGAAAGCAGAATACAAAAGGATTAAAGGCCAAAATAAGTAACAGCTTATTTTTAAACATGGAAATTCAAACACAACTGCAACTGTATTTAGACGGAGCATATGTAACCAAAAACCACAATGACAAAGAAAACAACACCAAAGGCAGATTTGTGTGTCATGTACAAACCTGAGCAATGTTGGCTTGAGAGGCCAAGCGGATCATGATGTCCAGTTTCTCAAGTTTCACATAGATTGGATCATTGTACTTGACAAAGAACACCTTTATCTCCTGCTTCAGGATCTCCGGCCTACATACATTAACAGATAACTCATTATATGCTGTTGAACAAACTGATTATAGTGGAGAAAGTCACTCTGGACTTTGGCTGTCATTGTACTGTATGTGTTTTTGTGGGAAAGAATATAAAATAACTTTTTTTGTTTGTTTTTTTAAATGAGTTTGTGATGAAGTTACCGTTTCTGTACAATGAGGTTGATGTTCCTTAGAGCCACATACTGGACCTCTGGCTCTCCAGAGAGCAAGGTGACCAGCGGTGGAGATAATTTCTTCAGCAAAGTGTTGTAGTAATCAGAGTCCTTAGGCAGCAGCTCTAAGAACTTCATTAGAACCTTGACAGCCGACAGCACCACTGCTGAGTTAGCATGAGACAGTCGAGGAGTAACACGCTCACAGATGCTGAAAAGGCAAGTGCGAAAGTGTGAAAAAAAACCTGTTACACAGTGAAACCTCTTGTTTGTGAACATTATTTGTACCTTTGGGCCTCACGCTCATCCTTAGGGTTATAGTTGGACAGGCAGTCCAGAATAAAGATCTGCCCCCACTCTGTGCACTCATTAAGGGCTGTTAACAGTTTGTTGATGTTCTGGGGATTGAGATCCAGCAGGTTGCTGTTGGGGTGAGACTCACTGATCTCTGACAGAGCTGCCACTGCATTGGCTACAACCTGAAAGACAAAGCTTGCAATTAGTTCTACAACATAGGTTTTATAATTTAGTTCTTTATAACCCTATCAATTTAAAGTAACACATGCTTGTGGCTAAACTATCCACAAGGTCATGATTATGATTTTACAACTGCAGATATAAGGCAAATCAGCATATTAAAATACTCGTAAAGACAACTAAAAAATTAACTCCCTAAATGATTCCTTGAATTTTACATTACTTAAAACTAACCATTGGATTAGAGTCAGCAATTAGATCTCTCAGGGAGTCCAGGAAGCCTTGATCCTCCACCATCTGGGCATTGATGTCATGAAGTTTTGCCACACAGACAGCTGCAGTTTTTCTCACATATGGGTCTTCATCTTTCAAACACTTCCTAAGAGGCTCACACAGATACTCAGTGATCTTGTCGACACGGATGCAGCCCATGGTCCGGACAGCTAAAGCCCTGATGAGTGGGTTAGGGTCTTCACAGTCCTGAAAAAGTAGGTATTTTAGTTTAAATTAATGGTTTTACTCAGGTAGAAGCAGAATGAGTAACTAAATCTTTACATTTGCCAAATGATCATCATTAGGTTTTATTTGAAGTGTTACCTTGACAAAGCTGTTGACAGCCATGATGGCCATGTCAGGCTGGCTTTTAGCATAGTTCATCAAGTAGAGGTACACTAACTTTTTCAGCTCCAAGTTATCCGTCTGCATGCAGTTCACCACATCTGGGAACAAAGAACTGACAGCACAGCAACAGCTGTTTAGACCTAAAGAATGCAGCTTCAGAGTTTATACTTAAGGAAACCTTAAATTCAATATTCTACCTAACGTCCTTGCCAACAGTCATGGCTGCGATGACTTTCTTCACCGCCTCTTTTCTCTTCTCCTTCTTCTCATTGTTCAGCTCTGCCTTCAGTTCAAAGATTTCCCCTAGAATCAAACAGATGTTTATTTTTAGACCTAAAGCTTCTCAAACCAGATATGGATTAATGTACCACAGGAAAGAAAATACTTCACCAGCGATAACAGGAACTGTAAGCAGCTGCCAATATTACTCACCCTTTTTGTTCGTTGTGAAATATTTGGAGTCTGTCATGGTTGTGGTTCTGGTTCTTTAAGGTTGTACTGAAAAAACACAAAACCCATTATTGATCAGAATTTCTTCAGTTTCACCTCGCTTATATAACAAAGCTAATTTGTTTTATATCTTTTCAAAAATTAATGCATTTGCATTTTTATTATTCTTGCCTCATTCACAAAATGGCACTTCGCCTATCTTAACAGATGTAGTAAAACAAACAGCTTTAGCCATGTAGGGTCAACATACAAACTTGACTTCAGGGTCGCTGTCAGCTATTGCCATCTTTCGTTTTACTATCGTTTTACTGTTATTTAGCTAAAATGCATAGTCAGAACAAGTTCCTGTTAGGAAACACGAACTTGAATGATGACACGTCATTACATCCAGCAGGAAGCATTTTTAATCTTTAGCATTAAAAATCAAATAAAACTGTGTTACAGTGTTGTTGTCTTATTATGATAGTGGCTTATTTTGCAAAAGCACACAATCATAGGATTGCGATGAGGCCTATTTTATTATATTGCAATGACAAATAGCAGCTAGTGTAGCACACCACAATTTCACAATTCAAACAATTAACATTCTGTTTTACCAATGCATATTATTTACAATGAAGATGCTTTGGAATTCACTACACAGTTTCAATCAATTATTCTAGCAACTACTAACCTAGATGCACTGTAGAAACTGAATGAAACATGGTACAGAATGACAAACATGGAAGCTGGTGTTTGTTTTTATATACAAGTTTGTTATTTTCCGGGTGTGACTGGTTAACATTCACTCTGAAAGACAATCCGTGTGAATAAACATTAAATACAAAGCAATCTGACTGCCTGAGCCCATAATTAAATAAGAAGAATACAAGTTTTTTTTACATTTGTCCAACTTTACGCGTATTCAATGTCCAACACGTAACAGATCATAGGCTACAATAGGTGCCTTTATAATTCAGGAGTGGTAACTTAAATACAGATGTTAACCACTGTCTTTCCGTAAACTGTAAGCATACATAACTTTGACCTGGAGCCTTGACCGAAGATGTTCTATTTTCCAAATTATGTAATCTATCACGACAAGGTGACTTTTGAGACTTGGACAAGACGCTTGTTGGTCGCTCAATTTACAACCGCGGCGGTTTACCTTTGCTAGCCTGCTCCAAGCTAAATTTGCCGCTAACGCTGCCTCTGGGACTTGCAATGCTATCAGGCTAATAAAAACACACAAGAGTCTAACGACAAGTAAATTATCAATACCGACAACGTTTTGTTTTTCTCTTATATCCTGATCTCTGCCGAGGTGACACGGTTTTATATCCGGCATCTGAAAATTAACTGCGGCCCAATTTTCACTGCTTCTGACAGCAGGGCGATAATAACGTAGAGTATATGTGATGGTAGCAAACGTTAGACGACATGTATTTTCAAACACACACACTGCAATGTTAAGGAAACAAACGTTAATCATAAAATATTTCATATACCTGTCAGAAAATGCTGGAGTCAAAATGTATAGACTTGAAGCGGGGTTTGAGTCGTAGGTTGGTCCCTTAGCCTGGTTAGAGGAGAAAGATGGAGACTCGATCGTGATGGTGCGTTTGTGAGAACCGGAAAATAGAAACCTTCTATAGCTCGTTTTTTAATCGATTGATGCTTAGGCTTTTTGGTTAATAAACCCTGTTATTATTTAAGTGTGTGAGCTTATATTATGATAAATAATACGAACTGAAAATAGGGCTATTTAATTTGTACCAAATGTAACAGCGGAAAAACACTAACGAAAGTGGCATAACTTTAAAACTCCATAGAAAACTAAGATATTTAAGTCAACAGTTCCATTGGTATTTGGACGTTATTTTGGTGCGTTTTAATTTGGTGCAGTTGTATTAATTTTATAAAGTTTAATTGCAATTACATAGCATATTAGGTGTGACATGTTATGGCGTTTCACTTTCCATTAGTTTTCAATGCACCACTAGAGCACCGTCTACAGTCTATGCTGGAATTCTTTCCACATCTGTCTGCCATTTAAACCTGTAAATTATGTGTTCGTAACTTAAATCAATGGTGAATGGTGAATTTAATGAAAGAACTTGTACGGTAAAAGAATATTGTAATTATTTATGCATTGGACCTGCAAATGCTGTGTAGCATTATTGCAGTATTTTCCAAATTATTGTTTGGATCTACAGGAGGGTCATGGGCCATTTTTAAATTAGTGGGCTGAATTCTAACAAATTGTCCAGTCTGGGGAGTAAAATACATATGTGTGCTGATTTGAATTATATGCATGTGAAGTTACTGTAAATTATTTACACGTTTTAGGGGAACACTGCATTTACACTTTTAAAACGTATATTGGAAGTTCAGACAAATTTTACAAATGCTCAATCAATCTCAAAAATACATATTAACAACAAAGCCCTTATTTAATAGGTACAGAAAAGCTAATTTTAAAAATAGTTCTGAAAGCAACAGGACATATATAAGTACATAAATAGTGATAAATATTTTAAAAAACATTACAGAAGCTATGCCTGGTAAAAGTTTAAATGTTTAAAATATATATACACAATTTTAAAAAAAGTCTTAGCTTGTCTGTAAATACAGTAAGGGCGTGTAACTCTTCATTCATTGGGCATGTTGTCTCTCCTCCTTGGCCACATTATTACTGTGTAGTTTTATATTACATGCCATTTATTACCCATTCCCAACATGTAAGCTTACACACTATCTTATTTTTTATAACTTCTTAGTGTCCATGCAAAAATAGTAATTAACTTTCTTCTGCATATGTCATGTTTTTCTAATTTCTTTTTCTAGTACTTGAGCAGTTAAAATTTTGTTTAATAAAAAAAGATTCCTGAAGTGTTCATCAAGCTGATGTAGAGGATTCAATATGGAGTTGGGCTGTGGCATTGATGAGGTCTCTGGGAAGAGCTTCTCTGGCCTCTTGCATCTTTTTCCTGACTCTGTGGAAAGCCTCTAAAAGATAAAACAACCAAAAAACGAAACTGTGATTATGTGACTTTTCAAATCTTAACAATTTCTTCTATAGAAATAATGTATTACCCAGAATGGAGCAGACAGCTCCCTGTTGACTAAATCCTCCTAACTGGTCAAACACTTTCTGCCTCCTCTTCTTCATCATGGTGGCGTCAACAAATGATCTGAAATTATCAAAATGATTCAAAGTACACCAGAAACTACATTAGAGGAGGGGGTGATGTTGTTTAAAGACTGTAGTAAACACATAAAGCCTGTACATGAGAAAATAATTACAAAACTGAAGAATCAATTTTTTTCTTACTTTTCGGGTTAACTGGGTTAACTCACCTTGCCTGTTGAATGCAATGCAGATTGAAGGTAACACTTCCCGTTGTTTC
>NC_024325.1:7479527-7504436 GCF_000523025.1 Cynoglossus semilaevis | reverse complement strand
ATGAAAGAATGAGGGTAAAGTGAAAATAAATATTTAAAAACATTTCTGACATGCTGTAAAATAACCCTCTCGCTTTAAACTTTCTCAGAAATATTCCTATAAAGAATTAAAGCTGTATCTGACAATGTCATCTGTAGTTTGAGCATTTTCTAAACTACATCTTCAATAAGCAGATCCATATGATGTTAAATAGTTCTGAACTGTTAATGTTAATTGTTAATTTGACTGATTTGATTCTATATATAAATATATGTGCATATATATTTAAAAAACAGAAAAATATCATGGATCTGCCTAATCGATCAGAAAACTACAGATGACATCATCAGTAATCTTACAAAATGACTCAAACCAACCTTAAAGGTGCCTGGTATTCGCACATAGCTGAGGTCTTCAAGTTCTGGAGAACCTCCAATAAAGAAGCATCTCAGTGTTGAGACTGTTCCTCTCTGCAGGGGTCTCCACGTATGACATGTTATCACATGGTTACCTCGAGACATACAAAGGTGCACATATATATTTGTTGTTTTGGATGTTTTTGTAATTTTCAACAATTTAATGATAGAAATTACAAAGTTAAAAAAACCAAAAACATCTACCAGGTTCAGATGGAAAAAGCACATAACCATAGCCTTCAGTTCGATAGCGCTGCCAGGAGTCCAGAGAAAGAACCTTAAAGTAGATCATTGGCCACTGAGGAACTGTTCCTAAAACATCAGTGAAAGAATCAGTTAAATGAGGTCAAAATAAAAAACAAAAAAACAAAAACCAAAATGAGACAAAATCTTGAGAAAATATATATACAGTAAGTGACTGACCTTCGCTCTCCTTTTCACTCATGTAGAAAGCCTCATAGCTGAAGGGGAAACTGAAGAAAGCTACATTTTCCTGCTGGCAGATTGATTGTGGTTGACCAAGGTTTTCCATTTTATTCCAAATTAATTAATACATTTTAATAATATACAGTCACCTTCCCTATTGTTTTGGTTCGGCAGGTCTGTGTAACCCCTGACAGCGACTGGAAAGGCAAACTGGACCAATCTGAAACAGACAAGACCAACAGATGAAGTGACTGATTGAGTTGACCAGATTCAACACAACACATATTTTAAAACTCACTGCTGGGCAGTTCCATAAAGAAGTGGATGTATAAGTTGTCATATTCAAAGCCTTGGGCTGAGACTAAGAAAGAAGAAGAAGATGAAATTTCATCAGTTAAAACGATTGAACGGAAAAAGTTTTCTTTGTGGATGTCACATCTTTACAACCTACCAATTTCTCCATTTACTAGGTAACGCAGAATACCTGCAGGTGGCTAGAAGAGAAGAAGTTAATAATTAATTTATGTAAACACTAGCGTATAGAAAACAGGAAAATTTAAATACCATTTCGAAATCCTGTCCCACAAGGCTATTGAGATATTCCTTGTGTCTTGTATAGAGCTACAGAAACAGACAGAATATATGTTAAAATTTTAAAAAAGTATTTTCTCATGGATATGATATTGCACTAAATTTAAATGAAACCCCAAAGAAAGAGTGCTGTAAAATAGAACTTACATCTTTGTACATGTTTTGTTCCCTGTCCTTGTCCTCTGTCTTCATGGTTGGGGATATGTTCTTCACAATAAGTCGCCAAACTTCTCTCTTTTCCCCCTTTGTTACAATCCTGTTTCAATAACATATATGTTATATATATATGAATATATATATATGTCTTATTCAAAATATGATATAATCCCATGGTTTGTTTTTCCTCTCTAAACAGAAAGCAGTGACAGAGTACAGCTTACATAGTTGTTTGAATGTAGAACCACTCACCTGTAGGGCCCTTTGTCTGTGTTGAAGTCAGGTTTGACAATGACTGTTCCACTACCATCTGTTTTTATGGTTAGGAGAAGATATTCATTTTCCTTCACCCCCAATCTGAAAAAGCAAAATATCACACCTAAATCTCAATGTTGTTGTCTTTGCATGCTATTAACCTAGGAATTTTAAGATACAATGTGTACATGTAACATTTAGAAGAAATTCATCTAATTTTTTTTAAACTAACCAGGGTATATGGAGATATCTGTCCAACAAGTATATCTAAAAGTGGGTATATATGATCTTTGATTTTATTACTTTTATCACCATGTCCAAAGTATACAAAAAATAAGGTAAGTAGCACACATTTGTTTTCTGTAGTAATGGGTTTTACCTTCCAGGAGGACCCAGGTCTCCCATAATGTGCATTGTCTGCATAGCATTATTAACCACACGACTGTTCTTCACAAAGTCATCTGTTGGCTCCCAGTTGATGATTTTTGATTTAGGGATAGTAGAATCCCTACAAAATACACAAAATCCATACAAATCACATTATCCATTTCGGCACAAGTCAAAATAATATTGCTTGGATAGATGTTTTAAACGTAGTTCTTTGATGTAAATCCATGTGAATAAGTGAAACAGTTGGTTGACCTACATGGTGCGTCTGTCCTGGCGTCTGTGTTTTATACTGGCCATCCTTTCAGCCAAGAAAGTAGGGGTAGATTTTGATGTCATCAATAAGTCAGAGTCCTGCTTTGAGAGCAAAACAAGTTACTTTCAAGCCAAACAAAGATTACCGCTCTACGAGTTGGGAGTAAATTAAAAATATGTATTTCTGTTTACAAAGTGATTCTCTAATTTCTTCATGTTTTTTTATTATTGGCTAGTTTTTTGGTTTTGCAAATGAAAATGAGAGGAACTTACCAGCTGGCTGAATGGAAGGCAGTTGGTATAACGATCATGATCAGTGTAGGTAAATATCCTGTGATTTCGTCGACTTTTTGCTTTTTTCAATGCTTTGACCTCTGTGTGGTACTGTTGGTCCAGAGGAGTCTGACATACTGCCTCATTCTGGAACAGCTCCATCTCATACTGTGGCCACACACAACATGGGGAAGATGTGATGAGATTAAAAAAATATTTTTGTTCCAACCAAGAGGTTGCACTTTTTCCAGTTTCAATTATAAATAATAACTAAATCAAGATTTACTGACAAAAAAACAGTAAAATAATATTTAAAAAAAAATAATAGTTTATATCTATAGTTTATATCTAGGTGTACTAAAATAATAGTTTTATCACATTACTGTGGACAATTCTGTACCTTTGGCAGTACATCTATAGGTGCTACATCTACTACCTGACTGAAGAATTTCTCCTGCCATCCCACCTCCAGTTCCTCTTCATTATCACCTAGTTATACAACATACATTTTTTTGACCATAGATATGTAAGTATTAGTGCAACACATACAGTTTTTTCACCTACCACCAATGAATGGATTTTACCTTGCTGTCCCTTTGAGGTAAGGGTCTTAAGTTCAATGGCTCCTCTATCCTCTTGGGACAGAACTTCCTGCTGGAGGTGCTGTGAAAGTGCTGCTGTGGAAGTCACCCGCTCTATACGCACCCTAAAGAGACAAAAAATATAGTGTCAAAATAATAGTCTAAAAAATGCGTTCGGTGTTAGGAAAAAAATCATATTGCATTCAAATGCTTACTTTATTTTTAGATTTTTAACAGCATCCCGGGATCGATACACAGCCTCCCCAGTGTCTGTGTTCCAGAAATCTGCCATGGGTGGTTAGCGTGCTATTAGCTGAAGCTACTCTGCTTCTTTAATCGTAGTTGTCTTCGACGTAGTTGTAACTAGAATGGGATTAACTGATTGTGGACATATTTCAGTCTCATAAAAATAATCAATTCAATCGACTGAGGCTACTTGGAGAAGCTAGCATGCTAAATCACGCGAAGGGGCGAGATAGTTGTCGTTGCCATAGAGATAATGGTAGTTCTTCTTCGTGTGATCATTACTGCCACCTACTGTGATGAAGTTAAATCTTCTCGAAAGAATCCGTCTCCTTATAAGGGTGATGCAATCTAGATTAAATAGTTTCTTATTTTTTATTTAATTGAAATAAATTAAAAGATAAAGCAACCAAATGTCGCTTAGGTTTTTTTTTCAACATTTTCTTTATTCCATGAGACCATTTTACGGCGAGCCTAAAGGGACATGGAAAAAATAAATAAATGTTTCATCACCAAACCTTAGGGGGCAGCAAAGATACGAAATAAAGGGCGTGCTTCAAAAAATAAAAACACGAATTAGAGATGGTGGTTTGTGGACCAATCACAGCACCTGGCGGGTCATGGGTTGTTGTGCCGAGTAACCCATACGTCACTTTCATTTTTTTAATATTTTAACATTGCCTCATCATGGCGTCGTTTGTGACTGAAGTACTCGCCAGTTCAGGCAAACTGGAGAAAGAGGACCTAGCCGGTAAAATAAACAAAATGTCGCGCAAAGTGGCTGATGCAAAGGTAAAAAAGAGATCAATTTGCTGTTGTGGCATTTGTCGTACAAAGTTCGACTTAGCGTTAGCTTTTAGCGCTAATAGCGACGGGTCTGAAACTTAACCTGCTGTTTGACTAACGGCGACTCGGTAATCTTTGCAGTAACGCAAACGCACGAAAATCATATTGACGTAGTTTACAAATGGTAGATTTTCAGTCACAACTAAAGTAAGTAAAGGGCGTTTTGTCCTCTAGCAAAACTGGCAGCAAACCATACGTGTCTACACCTCAACTCGCTACGTGGCTTATTGATTTGCAAACATGTTTGAAAAAAACATTATAAAACAAAATTAAAAACAAGTTATATATATTTCATACTAAATAATTAAGCACCAGTTAAGGTAAAGATAAAATCAAATTATCTGATAAAAGGCTTTGACCATAGAGAAAATAATATACAATAAAATATACATAATGTAAATGTAATTAAGATTGAATAGTAGTTGTAGACGGCCAACGTCCACATTCATTTAAACTCAAGCATCCTTTATTGTTATGACTATAAAGAAAATTTGAATACACACATTTGTGTTTTTATGTTTCTTTATTCTGTTTCCATAGGAAGAATTATGTGACATGATACAGAAAAGGTATGTTGACTTCCTACCCAGTCTTCAAGTATCTGTGGACCTGGTGGTGCAGGTTGATGAGGTCTCCAAAGAAATGGATATTCTGAAAACTTGTATAGAGAATGAGGTGCAGTATTTGTGAAACATTTAATAACACACTACCCCATATTCTCTTGTGTCTTATGGGATTTTATCTGTTCATGTTTATGACTACAGATACAACAGAATATTCACCTGGCTGTGGCTGACTATGAAAATCTAAAGCAGCAGCTGGAGAAAAACACTATCATTATAACAATGTTGGGACATTTAAAGGAGGTATGACATAGGTTAACTTTATAAGTTTAATGTCATGTTTGTAATATAAAACTAAATAACTTCAGTCTTTTCTTGTTTGTCTCAGTTTGATAATGCAATGGAAGACTCCAATAAAGCTTTACAGGAGAAGCAGTATGTTGAAGCAGCCAACCATCTTGAAAGAGTAAGAGCTGATTTTTAAACAATCACCACAGTCTGTTGTATTGAACAAGTAAATTACAGTACAGTTGACCATAAAGGTTATTGTATTGTTAAATGTAGTCAGAGATGACCTGTCATCGCATAGCCATACTGATGTAATTTGTTTTCTGAATGATGTGTCTAATAATTGGCTTGTACAAATTTTCAGGCCAGATGCAGTTTAGATTTATTACTGGATTGGAAAACAACCCACCTGCCACTGCTCAGTAACCTCAGTTCTGAGTTGATTGTTCAGAGAGAAAACCTGATTTACCATCTGGGTGATGAATGGAAGCAGCTTGTCATTTGGAGATTACCATCCCCAAAGGGTAAAACTCTTTTTTTTATGACACATTTTTACATGTAGTAATACATTATGCTAATTAGTAATTGTATTATCTAATAGGAATGCTATTTTTCACATTAGTATTCTGTGAGGAATAGGAACAAAAATCACAGATCCTTTTCTGTCATGGAATTTTAATAGGTTCCTTACCTGTCAACATTTTCCTCCATGTGTATTGTTGTTAACATTGGCGTTTGGATGTGTGCCACCAGAGCCTGCTGATGTCAAAACCTTGCTGAAGGTAGAGCTGAATCTGAAACATCCACGCAGTGAAGATGAGGAACCAAAACCATCTCCTTTGTTATGCTCGGTTTTGCAAGCTCTGGCCATCCAGGGAGACCTTCAGAACAAGATGAAGCGCTTTAGTAAGACCAAGACAAATGACTCATTATCAATAGAACAATCTTGATTGAAACCTCACTATGTGTACAGCTACTAAAATTAAAACACATTTTCCACTCTCAGGTCAGGTGCTGGTGAAGAACATGTTGAAGCCACTTGTGATGCATCCATTGCTGTCAGTGAGGGTAAAAGAGCAGGAGGATGAGGGAACTGTTCTGACCATAGTGTGTGTAGAGCAGAGCCAGGAGAAATCAGCTCCATCACAGGTTTACAGCAAACTGCTCCTAGTGCTCAAGACCCTTCACTCACATCTACTAGGTACAGTGCTGTTGGACATGCATTAAGGTTTAAAGTTTAGGTTGTAATGAGATGTAAAGTTGCTGCATCTTGATCTATTGTCAGTTTCAAGCTAGTAGTAAAGTGGCTATAATCTCTTACTATTTGTGACTTTTTATTTAAAAATTTAAGTTGTTTAATTTTGAATCTTTAATTTTGTAGATGTTTCCATTAGGAATAAAAAGCTCTCAGCCATCCTGGGTGAACTGATTTGGCCGGAAATCTCTCAGTGCATCATCCGTGAGTGTCTGCTCAATTCCATCCCCACCAACGTCAGTCAGCTGGAGAAATATAACACTGTAAGGACCAAACCTTTTCTGTAGAAAATGTTGTATTGTATATTTCTAATAGTAATATTGATACAATGTTTTCTTGCTTGTTAATTAAGGTGATTAAGGAAACAGAGGAGTTTGAGAAGTCTTTGAAAGACATGGACTATCTCCAGGGTGATTCCACAGACCTGCTTAAGTACGCCAAGAATGTCAACTGTCACTTTGCCAGCAGGAAATGCAAGGATGTTATTGTGGCTGCTCGCAAACTCATGACCTCACAGCTGCACAACACTGTCAAGGTATATGCCTGTTTGGATGAGACCACACCAGAAAGTGAGAGATGAAAGTGGGACTGTCACTGTTAACAAACAATTAAAAGCAGTTTATTTGGCCAACATACAAGTAATGGACATACAATTTTAAACTTAATGGAAAAATAAAATTCTATTTCAAAAGTTGAAGACTTGGTGATAGGAGTCTGAGCTGTTATGAGGCATATAACCATATCATTATTTTTTAGATCACACCAGACTCAAAGCTGCAACTTCCAAAGCTGCCAGTGCCAAAGTCAGAGTTGAAGGTGAAGCAGAAGACAAAGGAGGACGTCACGATGGAGAACACAAAGCAACTGTCTGTCTGGAGTCTGTGCCTGCCAGCATGTCGTGTCAGTGAGTTAGTGCAGCAGCTGATGAAGCTGGCAATCAACACTCTGCATGAGGCTGTTGGAAGCTCCCCTCAGTGGTGGGTTATAGTCTGCTGCCTTTGGATTTACATCAGATTTTGAAAATGTCATGTTAATCATATTACCTAATTTTATCCATTTATTTTTATTTAATAATTACAGAATTACATAACTGATGACTTCGAATTTCTAAATTAAATATAAATATGTAAAAATAATAATTAAAAAACAATGATTAATCCTGTTCCTATATAGAAATGTTTTTAAATGTAATGGGTGTTTCTGTTCTCATCAGTGCTTTACAGCTATTCTTCACCGTAAAGAACATTTTCCAGCTGTTCTGTGACGTTGTACCCACATATCACAAGTAAGTTGTGTTTATCATCATAAACGCAACACAGGCCGAACTGCTTGTTGCAACTGATGCTGTTGCCTGTTTCTCTGCTGCCCCCTTCAGGGAAAACCTGCTCAAGTTCCCTCAACTTGCTGCTATTCATCACAACAACTGCATGTTCCTGGCTCACCACCTGCTCACACTCGGACATTATTTCAAAGCCCACTTGCCACAGCCACTCAACGAGGGGATGGCCACGTTTGTCGACATGGTTCCCGGGTTCAGGAAACTGGGTAAAAAAGCACTTCAACATCTGGCCACATGACTGTGAAATTTGGTGCAGATTAAGTTATAATCCAAGGCAGATTATTTCAAAAATGTTATTTATTTGGACTAGTGCCTTGATAGTATCGTTGCATTTTTCTCTCAGGTGCTCAGTGCTTTTTAGATCAGATGAATGTGCAGAAAGCTGAACTGTTGGAGAGACTTTCCACTGCTCACAACTTCTGCAACCTGGATGATGATGATAATTACACCGCAGCTAGCAGAGCCGTGAGACAGGTCAGCATTTAAATTCAGATAATCGTGTAGTGAGGTATGTAGATTTGTCCTGTTGTTGAAGACTGTGTTGGTCTTGAGTACATCACACTTATTTATTCACTCATGATCTGTTGAAATGCAGGTCATTCATCAGTTAAAACAACTGGGCACAGTGTGGCAGGATGTGTTTCCAGTCAACATCTATTGCAAAGCCATGGGCCACCTTCTCAACACTGCCATTGCTGAAATAATTTCCAAAATCATGATGCTAGAGGTTTGTATACATCTAATATCAGCTACTGTAGGACCATAAATACATCCAGCTATCAGCTACTAGTCTGAGGTCTGTAAAAACCTGGTGTCTCTGTCAAATTCATAATAGTATTGTTTTCTTTTCACTGTCAACAGGACATTTCCTCTGATGAGGGTGAACACCTATACGGTCTTTGCCAATTACTCATCAAGGAAAGTCCTCTGGTTTTTATGCCTTTGGCTGAGGAGGAAGAGAACAAGAAATATCAAGAGGAAGTTCACCTCTATGTTAAGAAGTGGGGAACTTTTAAAGAGCTGGTGATTGTGCTGAGGTCAAACCTGCAGGAGATTGTTGACAGGTATGAAGGAGACATAATATAGAATCCTTAATGTCATAAAATGGAGTCTGTGGTGTGCTCTTGCAGTTTGTACCTAATTAGACAAGTGTTCTGTACTCCTTTTTAAACACTTTTTTCACTAAGTGTCTTTTGTTCATGTTCGCTGTTCACAGGTGGGCTGATGGTAAAGGTCCACTTGCGTTGGAATTTTCCAATTCAGAGGTGAAGAATCTGATCCGAGCTCTGTTTCAGAACACGGACAGAAGAGCCGTCGCTCTTACCAAAATCAGATGAATACAAAGACTTCATGACCTTTTTTCAAATTAATGCAGCACACAATTTTTTTCTCTTACATATTGTACACCTAAATGTGCCACAAACTAGTAAAACTCCATAAACAAAGTTGTCTCAAAACATTTCTTTATAATTTTCTTTAAATCTGATTTGTTTTGCTTGGATACTACTTGATCAGCTCAGACCTCTAATCCAAACGTAATCAATCTGTCATGTTGGAGTGACTTCAATTAGGGATTACGCAGAGGTTTCTTTACATCAGCTTCCTGCAGATCCAAGTCATAGAGCTGGTGGATTTATCATGACAAAGCCAGCAGAGGTTGTGTAACCAGAGACGTGCCATCTGTCAGCATGTGATGTCCAAGGATCTAGTGTCCGTTTCTTTGACACTCACACCCTTGGTGCCTTAAAGAAACATTTTCGCCTTGGCAGTGAAGCTATGCACAAGAAGCTCTGTCTTTTGTTTAAATGTTTCCTGTATCATGTCAAATTTCTCTCTAAATGTATTTATTAAATGTCCAAGTAAACAATTTTTTTAGCAAACTTCTGAGTGAGAGCTGTTTATTTTTAGGAACACAATGTTTGTGCCACTTCATCTTGTTCATATTTTCTTAAAGGTTGTTCTTTACCCTTGTGCTACATGAATTGTTTCGATAAAGCAAAGAATATTTGCTACTGTATAATCCAGTCAGCATGACAAAGTGACACAGCAACTATATGTAGTGTTTGAGGTTGAATGTTGCTTGAATCAGCTGTGTAAGATACTCAAGAGGAGGAGGAGACAGAGCTGGACACTTGTCCATCAGCTCTGTGTTTCTTTACATCTGATCAAACCTCATGACTTTTACTAGGACAGTGGGACAACAGCAGCTGGAGTCTTTAGTTCTACAAGGTATGTCTTTGCTACTTGTTAAAACTGAATATTAAAAAAATATTAATGGCATTGTGGTGCAATTATAAAACCAAGTCAATAGTTTTTGGTTTGTTTTTCCAGACTTAAAAGTTATATATACAGAGGTTATAATTCTAGGTTGACTAAAGCCCATTCAGATAAATGCGTGTGATGAATTTAGGTTATATTAATGTACATTTGGTTTTGAAGATTCTTGTTTTTAATAATTATGAAAAAACAGAAAAAATGTCTCATAACTATATCTGGCATCTGAACCTTAGCTGAAGCTTAAACAAGCTTAAACAATTATATCTTTTGGCAGGTGTTGAATGTGTGATGTTGAATTTGATTAAGTTTTTAACCAAACTTGACTGGAAATGCTAAAAATAATCACAGCATTATTACAGATCTAGAGTCATTTTATTTTTTTCTTATGCCACACCTGATTTAACCTTTAGATTAGGCAAAGAAGGAAGTTGTGACCAGGGGCCAAAGACATTCTCCCATATTCTATACAGAAGGTAGAAACTTGCACAAATGTACAAACTAACATTGATGTTATGTACAGGCATAGATTGATTATTTTCATGTATGTTTAAATAGTTTTATTGCAAGAGTTATTACACATACCAACAATGGTATTCCTAAGCCTTTCCAACCACACATAGGATAATCTTTACAAATCAATCATGTTCCTTAGTCTTTCTCGGATTAACTTTGTGGATTACTGCTAAGCTTCGTGTGTAATAAGTTGCAGTGGTGCTGAGATACTGATCAGCCCATATCAGTTTGTTAGAAACTCATGGTGCACTAATGATGAAACATCAGCACTGCTGGGCTTTTATCAGCAGATGCATGTGGAAGTCTTAACTCATGTTTTCTACTACATATTGTGTATTTTAATAAGTCACATATTTTAATTTAATGTCATTTCTACAACAAACATGAACTGGGGGCTAGTCAACATCTGGACAACCTCAGCAATGAGCTCTACTGTGTTGGTCAGCAGAGAGACATTGCAGAATCTTCAGTGCAGCAGTCACAGACAGATGTCCATTGCTGTGGAACCTCGCAGAAACTCCATTCCGCCAACACAGACTCTCACTGCCAAACACCTGCTAGCCTACCTGCCCATACCAGAGTCAGGGTCCAGACAACACAGAAGTAACATTAACAAGGTACTTGTTACAGGCTTTCTGTTTTAATCACTGCTATGCCTATCGTTCATATTGTATGACGCTTACAATTTTCCAATTTTCACCAAATCATATCCAGTAAATTAGGTTACTGTATATTATGGTTGTTGTGTATTTTAATACATTTGAAAATACTTATTATATTTTTGTCCTTTCAGACAAACACTCAGGGTCCTGTCAAATCCACTGTTGTGTCCATGATGATCCCAAAAAGACCCTCCTTTATCTTCAACAATATTAACTACGCTAACTGGCCACCACTCCCACCCCTTGAGGAGGCCTCAGCCTCCCAGACCCAGAGGCCCTGCAGTCAGACCTCCCCGACACTAACTCTGGCTCAGTCCCCCCAACAGCAGGCTCTCCTACCAGTTCCTCAGGAAGCGTCTGAAGAAACCCTCGTGCCTCAGCGTGTGCATCGCAATAGGCATTTCAAGCGCTTCAGCTCCAGGTGGCAATCACGAGGTTCCACTGGCAGTAACAATATTCCAGTCCCTATACTGGAGAAACAAAATGGTGCAAAGAGTCACAAAAAGCGTTGTAAGCTCTTAGGTGATGATCAGTTACTGCATGCCACTGTCAGCCATCAACGTCAGCGATACGTCACCAAGGACGGAAAATGCAGGGTCAATCTGGGACCCATTGTAGAGAAGAGTCGCTTTATCTCTGATATTTTCACCACGTTGGTGGATCTCAAGTACCGCTGGTTCCTCCTCGTCTTCACTCTATGCTACATTCTCACATGGGTGACCTTTGGTGGGATATATTTTTTTGGGGCCTGGTTGCGTAATGACATTAAGCATGTTAATGACCCACAATGGCTGGCTTGCTATGAAAATGTGGATGGATTCCTGTCAGCCCTTTTGCTATCACTGGAGAGCCAGAGGACTATTGGGTATGGCTCCAGGATGGTGACTGCTAACTGTCCTGAGGGTGCCATGCTGCTGATGATCCAGTCCATCCTTGGCTCCATAATTGATGCTCTAATGGTGGGCTGCATGTTTGTTAAAATTTCCAGGCCACAGCAGAGAGCTCAGACTCTGATCTTCAGCAAACACTGTGTCATTTGTGAGCGCGACGAGAAGTTGTGTATGCTATTCCGTATCGGTGATCTCAGGGAGAGTCACATGGTGGACGCCAAGATCAGAGCCAAACTTATCAAGTCCAGGCAGACCAAGGAAGGCGAGTTTATTCCACTGGAACAATCAGAAATCAATCTGGGTTATGACACTGGGGGAGACAGGTTGCTATTGGTAGAACCCCAGACTATAACCCACGTCATCAATGAAAACAGCCCTTTCTGGGAGGTTGGGTCTGAGCGGTTAAAGAGAGAAACCATAGAAATCATTGTCATCCTGGAGGGAATTGTCGAAGCATCAGGTTTGTATTTCATTTCATTTGTCTTTCAAGGGACCGAACCTCCCACCCACGATTCTTCACACTTGACCCTTAGTCTTAGATAGTCACCATTACTAGCATCTCTCAGACCTAAAAAAGTACTTCAAACTAGTCTCAGCAACTAAACCATATACTGATTTCCAAATCTATAATCTAATGATTATTTTGTGTTATAGGTATGACATGCCAAGCAAGAACGTCCTACACAGAGGATGAAATTCTGTGGGGCCACCGATTTGAGTCATGTATTTCCTTGGATAAAGGAGCATTTCGTGTAGATTACAGTGCGTTTGACAAAACCTTTGAGGTGCAAATGCCCCTGCTGAGTGCAAAGGACAGAAGCTCAACAAAGGAACAAGCAATTTCAGACAATTATTGCTAGACAAAGTTTTTTTTCCATTTCGTACATTACATATATTGAATGATGTGATATTGCACAAGCTACATAACTTGATCCTTATCATTCTTCATCTCAGGATAGTTGAAGCCTGTGTATAGTTTGTTGTTTGAAATGTACATTGTTTAGCTAATGCTTTCTGTTTGTGTTTTACTATTTGTAAAGATTAAAATAAAAATTGGGCTAAACCCAATTGTAAAATAGAAACTGTACAAAAAAATGTGTAGTACATTGTCAGAACTTATGTTAAAACGATTATGTTGAAACGATAAACGCTTCCCCTTAATTCCAAACTGATGAGCAGTGTTAAAAATAGGAAGAAGATGCATTGATGATTTTAATCATATGATTATTTGTATTATAGAGCCACACAATATATTCAAATGTTTATCTTGTGTTTTGTACCAATATATTATTGAACTGAATTGACTGCTATGTGCAAATGAATGGCTTTTATTGGCTGTTAAAGTGCACTTCTTCATTTAAAATTAAACAAATACATAAACTACCACAATTCTTATAAACATCTTACAAAAATACAGTTCTCATACATATTTGAGTCATATCTCGTTTCTTGTTCCAAACATAGTGACCTGGGCAGTAAGAAAACCTCATCTTTTGTTTGTTACACCTTTGTTTGTGTAATTATTAATAGGTTTCATTCAAGGATATGCCAGTCTCATTAAATTGCCTGGTAAATTATGCTGGACAAACAGTGGGATAACATAAAAGGATTTCAGAAATGTAGAATACAAAGGAGATTAAATGTGAGCGATGACAAATGGTTAATAATTTGTATCGGTCGTCAGCTCAATTTATTTTCAAAAATATTTTCCCTGCTTTGCATTTCTTTTAAGTTAGGGGTGGTAGTGCACCAAAAAGCTGTTTGCTAAACGCCGATAGACCGAAGAAGAAGAAGTGTCAGAAGCGCAGCATGATGGGATATGAGAGTCCTCCGGCGGCGCGTTGCCGCCATGTCACCTCGAGAGAAACAGATAGCGATTTTCTCTCTTTTAGGCGTAATAACTCTCGCTCTTTATTGTAGTCCATTTTTTCTTTTCACAACTTTAGCACTAGTAGCTTGCTTTATTTTGTGTTATTCTTTCCCCGCCTGGCTAGGCCTTAATCCGCGGGCTGGACTGAAGGAGCCAGGTGTGCTCGGCCGCTGGTTGCTGGGTTTGGGGGTTACCGGCGTGTCGGTTCCCACACGGAGGAGAACAAAAACTAGCGACAACAACAGAAACGAGCGCCGGGAAGCGGAAAGGAACTTCGTACCAAGTCATAGGGAAGCCGGGATTTATCGCGGCGAAGCTTTGTCAAGTGACTCATTTCTTTTCAGTCCCAGAGATTTCCTCATGGGGAGTTACATCGGTAAACCTGAAAGTCCGTCCTCGGAGTTTGTGAGGCCCAGAGTTGTGAGAAATCCCCGAGAGCAGCTCAGAGATAAGCTGTCCAGACCGAACCATGCTGTCTGTACACCCAACAGGAGGCTGTCATTTGCTGGGTATGTTTGTAATCAAATCACGCTGTTGAAAAACGTGCGCCGTTGGGAGGCGCTAACGGTTTCCCAGCGGATGTTATCCAAAAAATTCAAAGTTCCAACTTCTTGGCGGGTTTTAACTATTGGCTCCCAAGCCTTTCAAAGTGTTGTGTTCGTAAAATCTGAGCCTAAAGCCGTTGCTGTACTTTAAAATCTGTACACCCTTCCTGAAAGCTCAATGTTTGTCCTGTCTAGTTGCCCATAAACCTGGGCCTGAACAATTGTTGCAAATGCAAATAGCACCTAAAAGGCTTCACTTTAGGCTGCAGTATTTAGTCGAGTAGTCAGTAGTAGTTGATAGAAAATTACTTTAACTTTATTGATTGACACTAATTTAATTAGTTTACTTATTGTTTAGTCATTTTTAAATACTAATGCAATTTAAGAAAATATTTTTATTTCATAGTTAAAATTAAATTAAAAATGTAGTTAAAGCCCCCGTTAGATTTGCTGAAGTATTTTATTTTACTATTTGTCCTATTTCAAATTTTCACAGAATGTTCTGAAATATTAGAAATTGTAGCTCTTTGTAGCTGTTTACCTAGAGATTTATATTTTCAAGCTTGACAAAAAAAAACAACTCTTCCTAACACATTAAAATATTCAAAAAAGTAAATCAAACTTTTTTTGTCTTGCAGGGAGCCAACAGGTACGGTGGGTAGATTCTCCATTACACCCCATCGCCATTACCCCCTGCAGCAGCCTGGTGCCTCATCAGTGGGAGTTTTACCTCCTGTGAGGTGGGATGGCTTCAGAAAGAAGAACATCCTCAGTCCCCGTAACTCTTCAGCCACCCACAGTCCTGTCACTGTGAAAATTGCCAGACCCAACCACAGCAGCCCCAGGTTGCTACATTCATATCTAACAGTAGTCTCATTCATTAAAAATATTTTAACAATGGAACTGCATGTGAAATGATTGAGTAATTAATTCATTGCGTTTCTCATGTTTTACCTTTAGACTGGACCGTCTGAGTTGCACTGGGCTCCTAAAGGCTCCTGTGGACCCTTGCTCTAGAGAAAGTGTCCTCAAGGTGTTAAAAGAAAGCCGCAAAAGAGAAGTGGAGGATGAGGACCGGAGCTTTACAACAGAGCAGCATAGTAAACGAAGGTAACAAGATAAAAGGGGATTTCTGAAGGGTAATGCATAAAATGGGTTATTAATTGTCCTTAGAGCTCCTGTTTTGTTTCAGTTCAAGGGCTCTGTTGAAAGGATTAATTTATCTTATTGTGTGTTTTTAATCAATTTTCCAGACGGAATGACAGCGGTGGAAGTTCTAACTCTGCTTTTGAACCTCTTTTGCCCAATGGGATACCATCACAGTTGGTCCCCAAGTGAGTTAATGTTTTAAATCTTGCCTTCAAGTTTGATAAACTTCTAGATGGTTTAAAGTAGTGCAGAAAACATTGTGTAAACGTTTCCCATCTTTAGGCCGGGAACCCTGAAAAGAGGATTGGCATCACTAGAGGAGTCCATTGTAAAGAGGTCTCGCACTTCCTCCATTAGCTCTGGTAGTGGAATTCATGCTCCCAGAGGAACTCCAGGAGGTGCGAGAAACCCGATCTTCAGCTCCTACAGTTCTTCTCATGGCCTTAGCCAGGTAACACCCAGCTGCTGTTTAACATTGTCTTTGGCCTTGCTGTGTCTGGGTGGAGTGATAAAGAGTTGTCTCCTGTATTGTCTGTGTAGTGGACAAAACCATCAACCCCCAGTTCTCCACTGTCTAGCCCTGGTTCATCTCGTTGTCAGACTCCAGAAGGAGCTTCTAAAAGACCTAGGTATGTGTCCACAGATTATTCTCTCTTGGTTGCTGTCAGGCACAAACAAGATCTCATTACATTTCCTTGTCCTAAAATTTCATTATCAGAGAGGATGATGCTTTGTCTCCCAGTTCTGCCTCCTCAGTGAGGTCAGAGAGGACAGCTTTGGAAAAAGCACCTATTACATGTATGTATAAAATCTCTTGGAAACAAACAGAAATTGGTATTCTGCCTCAAAGCTGTTGGTTGTAGATAAAATGTTTCATGACGCATTTGCAGCCAAGCTGACTCCAATCGCTAAGATTCCCATCGCTACCTCAGTGGACTCAACAGGTAGTGGAGGGAAGAGAAAAAGAAAGATCCAGTTGGTGTCCAGCAATCGAGAAGATCAGATTTCTCTGGTGAGTTGTGGTCTACTTCTACACTGACTGACAGAAACCTTTGTCCAAAGTCATCCAGGTGTATGGTTTAAATGTCTTTACCCCCCGTGTTCATCGATTGACAGCCTCCACCTCCAGAGCTAGGCTATAGCATTACAGTGAAAGATATTGATGAAGAGAAAAAAGCTGCCATCAGTAAGATCCAGAAAGTTCTGGAGACACCTGGTAAGTATCTTTTTATATTTATCTAGTTTGTGGTTGGAAAGCTCAATACGGCTGTGGGGGAAAAATTGCCTGAGTTGATATTTAGTGAACTAAATCAATACTATCCTCGTTTTAGCACCAGAGCCAGAGAAACCGGTCTCTTCCCCAGTTACTACTTCAACAGTGTCCGCTTCCACCAGCAGCTTTACTGCTGCCTCTTCTACCACCACCCTGTCTAGCCTTCTAGCAGCTCCTCTCCCCAAAACCTCCAGTTCTGCTGTGGCAGTCATTAACCTGGATCCCAGCCCAGGCAAAAGTGTCAGCACCACACCTGCAGCTCCTAACCCTCTGCTGGAAGCTCTGAAAAGGAGCAGCGCTCCTGGCAACTCCACTGCTGCAGCCACCACAACCACAGGTATGAAAGTACATTAGGTAGACTTACACATGGTCTTTAATTATTATATTTTTTGCCATTTAAAAAATAACTTGTCTAACTACATTATGTGATAAAGTTCACCTTACTCTTATAACATAATTTTCCATCAGGTATTAAAATATTGATTTAAATATTCTACATTATATTTATGCAGAATACTGATTGTACCTGAGACAATGTTTGGTCTATGAAATGGTAAATTTTAACCAGGTGATCTGGTATTTTCCTGGTTGCGATGAACAAAAAAAAAGAAAAAGAACGAAAAGCAGCAAACTGGAGATATATTGTATTTACCCCACTAATTACAATATGTGTTGTGTGTATTTAGTGTCTGTTCCAGTTACAACAGTGCCAACCAGTGGCCTAGACTTGAAGCCTGCAGCTGCAATGAGTTCTCCTCAGCTGCCTGCTGCCTCACAGACTCAGCCCACCTCCACTTCCTCCTCAACTGGGGCACAGCAGCCCCCTGCCTTTACTCAGGTGCTGGATCAGGTCTTTAAGTCTTCCAGCAGCACCCCACCTGTAGCAGGACTGCCCAGCCAGAACAAGCCCCTGTCTGCACCTGCGACCTCTGTCCCAGTCTCTGCTTGTGTTGCACCAGCCAGCAGCTCTGCGTCGGTCAGTCACACAAACCCTCTGCTGACTTCAGGGTTCAAACCCATTTTTGGTGCTGTCGCAACCACCGCAGCCCCTGCAGCTTCATCAACATCGTCAACTTCATCAGACAGCAAACCAGTGCAGACATTCACACCTATTTTCGGAGGAACAAGTGTAGGTGCTGTCTTTGGACAGCCTGCCTCTCTCTCTACCACCAACCCAACAATGGCAGTTTCTTCAAGTAGTACGTCATCCATATTTGGTATGTCAACAAATAGTGCCAACACCACACCCGCCTCATCACCTTTCCCCAGCTTAAACAACCTCCCCACTGGAACAGCCGCCTCCACCGTCACCAATACCACACAGCCTGTGGCCCAGCAAAGTGTTAACTCAGTTTTCGGAAGCTGGTCAGCACCACCCGCAACAACTAACAGTTCAGCTATATTTCAGGCTCCTAGTACAGGGAGCACATATCAATTTGGAGCTGTCAAAACCACCACCACCACAACTACTGCTGCAGCTGCACCTGCACCTGCCCCAGCTGCGGCCACAACTTCATCTAGCAATACTACCTTTACATTTGGTGCTGCACAGCCAGACTCCCAAGCTGCCAGCCAGAAGGTTTTTGCCTTTGGTCAGCCAGCACCCAGTCAGAACTTGACCACAGCTTCATTTGGAGGCTTTGCAATGGCCACTTCTGCACAGCCCACTACTACATCTAACACACAGTCTACTTTTACTTTTGGGAAGTCTTCATTTGATGCCCCGACAACGCAGCCAACATTTGGCTCCTCAACAACTCAACCAAAACCATTTACTTTTGGTGGCAGTACAGCATCAACCACACCGGCCTCGACCCCCACCGCAGCTCCTTTTACCTTTGGGGCTGGAGCAGCGGTGGCAGCTGCAGCCACAACTGCGCCCACATTTGGGACCCCAGCTAAACCAGCATTTGGAGCTGGTTCTGCTGGTTTTGCTTTTGGTAGCTCCACCCCAGCTGCAGCTATGGCACCACCAAGCTTTGGTGCAGCACCAGCCCAGACTCAGAGCTCATCCTCTACCACATTCACATTTGGTAGCAGTGCACCGCAGCCAACAATGTCTGCTCCTTCTCAGCCAGCGACCGGTGGATTTAACTTTGGGTCTGGAATGTCTTGTCCTCAGTTTGGAACACCTGTCCCCAATAATCCTGCACCGCAAATGGGAGGCTTCAACTTTGGGGCAGCTGCGGCTGAAAAACCAGTGTTTGGTAAGAGGACATAAGATTTTGTATTTTCTTTATTACATTTGTTTGATTTAATTAAATTATTTTGTATTTATTGTTTAGATTAATTATGTGATTTCGGGTGTTTTTTTTTCCCCCATAGGCACATCTACCCCATCTTTTGGTCAGAGCACTGCTGTAGGTCCAGTGCCCTTTGGAAGTCCTGCTACTCCACTCCAAGGCTTCAGTCCTTCTCCTTTTGGTAAGTCAATAAAGCTACTGCCCGCAGGTGGATGACATTCTTTTGACGTGCTTGGCTTTGAGAAACAACCACAACAAAACAAAATTTCATTTTTATTAGCAACATGCAGACATTTATTGTTCTTTTTTGGTTTTTTGGTAATGCAGACATTTATTGTTCTTTTTTGGTAATACCATTGTCTAAAGATCACTTTTTCTTTTTTAAGGTTCTCCAGCGACTCCTTCCTTCTCTATTGGTGCTGGATCAAAGCCATCTGGAGCACGTCAAAGACTACAGGCACGAAGACAACACAACAGGAAGAAGTAACCTACATGTGTATCTCAGCTTTTATGGGACTTCAGTTGCCACTGCTATGGCAAGTTCAGCCACTGTTGCTCTGTTCTACGCTCATTTTCCCCAAACCAGACTGCCATGCAGCCCCCGGCCTTCATATCCTGGTTAGAGCTTGCCCTAAACAAAGTGTTTGGAGGAGTAAGAAGACCCAGCTTGTGGAGTTCACACTGCCGGGAAGACTGAGGGAGTGTAGAAGAGGAAGGGTTGAATCCAGGACAATGTACAGTAAATGAACAGAGACAGAAGACAGTGGTTTAGAGAAGCATATCCAAAGTTCTTTTTTGTTTCCTTTTACAGTATGTGGATGTGTTTTTTTTTTTTTTTTGGTTAGGGAAAAATCAAGTCTGGAACCTGGACTTGAAACCCCTTTTTTTCCATTCTAACCTGGACTTGAAACCCCTTTTTTTCCCTTCTTTTCCATTCTTTTTTTTTTTACAGAAAGGTTCTTTGGTTTGTATGTTTGTATATTTGAGTACATTGTCTGAATGAAACTGAATAGATTGAAGTGCACAGTTGATTCAGAGCCAGGTACACAAAGCTGCAATGTAAATGTAAATTGTGCATTTTAAATTATTTTTTTTAATTGGCTTTTCTGAACCCTGTAGATGAAATGTGTGTCTGCACTGAGGCACAACATAGTTATGTGTCTTAATGTAGTTGGAGAAAACCATTGTGTTCTTATTTTACACTTTTTGCCATTACAAGCATTCCGTAAGTTCTCCTGTGGACATGTTTTGGTAGCGATTGCCATCACAGATGTAATTAGGATGAGATGTGATTTAATTGACTACTATTGATTCATGCTGTGGAACCAAAGTCTATTCAATGCCTGTGACAACAATATGTGATCTTTAACCCATCTTTAAATCTGAGATGTTTTTTATTTGCAAGACTACCTCTGTTTACTCCCAGGCACTGAATTCTTGTAAGTTCACTGAAACAAAAGGTCTGATAGTGTTGACTAGAATAATAGATTTTTTTCCATTTAACTACTGCTCATAGAGATGTACCTTAATAAATATGTCTTCTTTTTTATTTACATCTGTAGAAAAACACATTGCCCCTACTTCAGTATTTCTGTTGCAATAGTTTTGCCACATTTGTACCATTTTTTAAATGAGAAAATATATCTTTGTCCAGTCATATCCCTTTACCTGGAAATGTTTCTCACTATGATGCTGGGATATTTAAAGTCTTGAAAATGACTTTTTGCACAATGATATGAGGAATTCTGATAAAAAAGTGCTAGTTCATAATGTCAGTTGTTTTAGAAAAAATATTTCTGATTTAGAGTGATAATCACCTCATGTAAAACGAAGGCCGTATGTGATGCATTTTTGGTTGATTAGGGTTGATATTTTGATTGAATAAAAACAGAATTTTTGGACAAGGCTTTTCCAACAACAACACATTGAATCCTCTTCTTTTTCTTTCGGCTTTATCCCTTTTTTCAGGGGTTGCCACAGGGGTTGCCATATTGCCCTGTTCTCTAGTTTGGAGCAATCAGTTATTTTTCCAGCATATTCTATTTTAAAGCATCTTATAATTACTAATCACATCTACGGCGCGTATAATCCATTTTCTCCATGATAATCGTAGGTATTTTTTTCAAATACTAATACTCCAGTAGACGGCAGCAGTGCTAATTTTACCTAGCACCCAACGAATAAACGGAGAAGAATTGTGCACATGCGCAGTGCCTTTAGTATCGCGTCACTGTAGCCTGTGGTGTCTAGTTGGCTTTGCAACTGTGAACGTGGCAGAAACATTTTACCATGGACCTATCTGCTCTGATTGCTTTGACGCTGTTACTGGGTGCACTTATCATTCTGGTTGCATTCGCTGTGAGCAAACGGAGGAAGGAAATAGGAGAAGAAGCGGCGCAAGAGGCGGAGTTTGCCGGTAAGAGCTAACTGGCTAACGTGACTTCAGCTACTCTCTGAAGCAGCGGTGACTCACCGACTACTGCGCGGATTCCATCCGTGGTTTGCTTTTACCTGAATGATGTGGTGCTGTCGCGTTATTAAATCACCAATATCCATTAAAACACACCGAGTCATTAAAAATTCAAACAACTTTTGAAACTGTCAACTCTCGTCAGCCAATGAGCAGGTGTTGAAGTAACCGACTGATAGGATGATATCCTAGTGACTGCTATTCATAAGTATTGCATGGAAACTTAACATAGTGACAATGATGATGAAAAGTGTTATTAGTAATACATTACCTGCTAGTTAACATATTATTTATATTAAAATAACTTTACCATAGTAATTTCAACTTGAAGTCAATGTAGTAACATATTTGAGATTAAGGTACATTATTAAAGATAAGAAACTTTGAAAACGATGTTTCTCTTTTAGCTGAGGCCAATGCAGTGAAAGGCCCTGCTCCCAAGAAACAGAAGCAGGAGAAGCAGCGTAACCGCAAGGATAAAGCCTCACAGCACAGTTTCAGCCACCCTCTGCTGGCAGCATCATTAAAGGTAATTATGACGTTTTGTAGACAGAACATTTTAAGGGCAGTATAAAATGATATTCATGAAAATATCTGACAAAACACGTTAACCTTTTACGTTAACCTTTTACTTCTGGGTGTTTACAGGCCCACGGAGGGAATGTGACCTGCATTGATTTCAGCAGTAATGGCAAGTACCTGGCCTCCTGCTCCGATGATCGCACCGTTCGCATCTGGAGCACAAAAGACTTCCTGGAGCGGGAGCACAAGTCTCTGAGAGCCAACGTTGAGCTTGATCATGCTACCTTGGTCCGCTTCAGTCCAGACTCAAGGTCTCACTGTCTGTATATTGATTAATTGTGGATACAGCCACATAATTGTCCCATTGCCCCCATCACTGACAGTCATCTTATTACTGCAGGGCATTTATCACCTGGTTGGACTATGGAGACACCATCCGTGTCTTCAAAATGATCAAGAAGGATGATGGCACTTTCACCTTCAAAGCTGCTGCTGAGGACTTTCCAAAGAAACATATTGCACCCATACTCAATATTGGCATTGCAGAGACAGGTATACATTGCTTTATAAGATTTTGCACCTGCCCTGTAGTTAGAAGTAGTGTACGTAAAGCAGCAGGGCTCTTGAAATACACCCTATCAGCTCAAGTAACAACAAGACTTATGAAAGTGTAAGTAAACTACTTGTCATTGTGTAACTGCACACAACAAAACTTAACTTCTGCTTTTAACCCATCACCAAAGTGAACAGTGGGCAGCTTTAAGCGCTCGCAGTGGTAACTTGGCAGCTGGTGGACTTCAACCTGGAGCCTTCCGGACCCAAGTCCACTTCATTAACCCCTAAGACACCACTGCCCCTTATTTTCACACATGCAGTATTTATACCAAGGACAAATGTCTTTAACATCTGTTAGGTGTTTTATTTCTTAACACAACAAAGGCCCCATTGTTTTGTCTGTGAAACATGCTGATCATGTTTCTCTGTTTTTCAGGAAAATTCATCATGAGCGCATCGACAGACACCAACATCCACATATGGGACCTGAGAGGAGAAATACTGGCCTCTATCAACACTAACCAGATGAACAATTCTTATGCTGCCATCTCCCCATGTGGCAGGTAAGTCATCACAGCAAGTACCCCACTTGAAACACCACAAGAGAGCTACTTGAACTATATGTGGTCCGCTGTTCATTCAGAATAAGTAATAGTTTTGATGGCTTTTTCCTCCCCTATGTTATCATCAACTGGGAATCAAATTAAATAAGCCTCTCATCATTTGATGACTTGGTTAGTCACTACTTTTTGGAAAAAGGCTTCATGGCCATTTAATTCTCCTGATTTTTATTTTTTTATCTCTACTAAATCAATTTCTCTATAGTATGGAAATTAGCACTCCTCTGGGTTCGATTCCCAGAGGAACCAGAAATTTGACATTTGCAAAGGGCAACCTGTTCCAGCAGATCTGCTGTTAACACAAGAATTTACCGTGTGTTGGCTCAATAAAGATCAATGTTTGAATTAATTAATTAACTTCTGTGCCAAGGTTTGTAGCATCATGTGGCTTCACTCCAGATGTAAAGGTGTGGGAGATCTGCTTCACCAAAGACAAAGTGTTCAAGGAGGTGGTCCGAGCTTTTGACCTAAAGGGCCATTCTGCAGGTGTCCATGCATTTGCCTTTTCCAATGACTCTCACAGGTAACAATATTTTTTAATGCTGATCTAAACAGACTCAAGCCCTTTTTCTAAAAAAAAATGTCTTGTGTTTCTGTTTTTGTCAGAATGGTCACTGTGTCAAAAGATGGCACGTGGAAGCTGTGGAACACAGACGTAGAGTACAAAAAGCAGCAAGATCCCTACCTGCTGAGGACTGTCCCGTGTGCTTCATCTGAAGGGAGCCTTGCAGCCCTGTCTCCAGATGGCCGGGTGGTGGCTATTAGTAACGGCTGTAATGTGGCATTGTACAATGCTACGACTGGTGAGCTTGAGGAGGAAATGACCAACGTCCACAGTGAAGAGATTGCTGACCTAAGATTTGACACGACTGGACGTTTTTTGGTGTCCTGTGGTGACAAAGCCATTCGAGTTTTTCACAATGCCCCTGGCTACCGAGCCACCATCAGAGACATGCAGGACATGCTGAAGAAAGCCCAGAATGAAGGCATGAAGCAGAGATTGCAGAAACAAATAAAAGAGGCTCAAAGTGCATTGGACGCTGTGTTAGCTGCTCCTGTCCACTGAAGCTCCAGAAAGAGCACTGTGATTGTGAATGTGACTGCAAATATATGTAAATATATTTTTCCCAGCCAATCATTTTCTCTGCCACTCTGATTGGTCCATACAAGTGTTGGCATGCAGTTTTAATAAAGAATTTATTTTTAATCTAAACATTTTACAACTGACATGACTTTGTTCAAGTGACCCTTTTATTTACGCTTACACAGCACAACCATTTCTTTTGGACTTTATTTTAAACTCACTATATCAACTTTTCTGTTCCTCAACCAAAACCAATATTGACTAGCAAATGTAAAAACAATGTTTGGTAAAAAATGTTAACTTCTGAAAATTTTGAATTTAAATATTTAAATTGTAATCACAGACCTTGCACTTCCAATTAATTCGTAAATGTTTAAAATATA
>NC_024325.1:7390819-7479479 GCF_000523025.1 Cynoglossus semilaevis | reverse complement strand
AGCTTTAAATAATGTTAATGCTTTCAAATACATACTTGGTACACATAATATATTTTAATGTTTGTATTTTAGCGACTCTTAATGACTATAGTAAAAATGTTTTTGTCGGCAGTAATCGGTATGGTTCGATTTTCCGAATACGTAAACAGGAAGTAGGAGGAGCGTGAACCGGAAACACTTGCTGTTCTCCGAGGCACGTTTTCCTTCTGTGCAGCATGTACAACTAAACGTCAGTGTGAGAGCTAACGTTTGTAGATATGGTGGAGCTTTCTGTTAAAGCTTCAGCGCCTGTCCGGCCCGCCGGAGTCCTGCAACAGAACCGAGTCTTCTTAGACTTCTTCTGGGACTTGGCCAAACCGGACCAGGAGGTTCGATTATCTGCAGTAGAGAACTTGATTCAGTACTTGAAGACCAACAACAAGGTTAGGAAACCAGTGTTACTGTAAACCACTATGATAATGTAGGAATATAAACGAAGAAAACAAGAAGTTGGACTCCACAAGGAAAAATATAAATCCATAGCATTGTTTTCAATTCTTCAACTTCAGTGTTGGATGTTATTCTGAGTAGTGTATCTGTTTAAAATAAAAAGTAAAGCAGTTCAATGGCTTTACCTTTTTTGTTTTGGAATAGTAGAAAAAAAATGTTTATCTGCGAAACAGTTACTATAACACTAAATGTTATTTAAAAAATTGTAGCATAAAGTGAGTGAATTTGAACTAATAGTTTTTGAACTAGTCTCCTATGTTATGGTCGTTTCTGGTTACCACAGGAAGATGAACTGGAATACACATTTAAGCGGCTCGTGGATGGACTGGCGCACACACGAGAGGCTGCAAGACCTGGCTTCAGTCTGGCCCTCGGTCAAGTGAGTATGATAATAATTATTATTATCATCATAATCTCTTTTTTGTTAAGTTTTGTAAAGTTAAAGTACTTTCTAAAACATTCCATGAAGAAACAGCGATTCTACCAAATTAGCTGTTTTATAAAAGGAAGAACATTTTTTGACATTGGTTTTTTTCATCCCCAGGTTTTGAATGCATTTGAAGATGTGTCTCTGCAGAGCATCCTGGACAGAATCAATGAGAAACACAACTTACAGGCAGTCAAGAAGGTAAGCATTTTGTTTTGAATTTTAGCTGCTTTGTGAGTCAAACCTGTGTCTGACAAGTTTTCCTGTGTGTTTTTTTTATATATAGAAACTTTTCAGAAATGCTTTGTTTGGAAACCTGTTTGGTGTCCTTGCTCTTCATCAGTCTGGCCGCCTGTCCAAAGTGAGTACTTGCACATCTCTTAAAGTAGAAATGTTACTGCATTAAGACTCTTGACTGGAGACCTTTTCTGCAGCTCATTCCTTCTGTGAGGTTAAGTGTAACATAATGGTGTCATTGTCTGCAGGAGCCGCAAGTGGTGCTGGGATGTGTGCAGCTCCTCCAGAGCCTTAGCCAACACAGACAACACCTGAAAGATCTGCCCACAAAGACCATGAAGGACATCCTCACTGAGGTGACATTTAGGTTACACTCTCTTAATACATCATAACTCACATTCTTACTACAGAATATAGGGGTTGAGCCATTTTGACAGATTCATTTTATTGGGACTTTATTGTCTTTTGTGTGTCAGATCCCAGAGGAGGTTTTTGAGGAAGTCCTTCTGAGCACCTTGAGAACAGAGCTGGCCTCAGCCTTCAGCACCCCGGAGCAGATGCAGCTGCTGCTGGTGGCACTGCAGCGTTTTCCAGAAACCCTCAAACCCAAGAAACTCAAGAAGCTGCTGGGCTCATCCACCATCATTAACTGTGAGAACATCCCAAGGTGAGAACGTCACAGTTGGTAAGGTCTGTTGTTTAAATATTTAAGTTAACACAGTGAAAATGACACATAATGTTTATTGCTACAGGCTGACAGAGGTGTTAAAGGCTGCAGCCCGCTCAGTGAAGAAGGAATGCGTTCTCCCTTCAATGGCTCTGGATCTCTTGAAGCTCTCCCTGAAGGAGGACAGCTTCGAGCTCTTCTGGGACAAAGCCATCGTTGAAGGCATGTTGAGTGAGCAGGGACCGACCCGGTGAGTTAAAAAAAAAAGAAAAAAAGATTAACTCAACAATTTTGTCACCAAAATGTTTAAACACCATTGTCATGTTTGTGTCCAGTTACTTGAGCTTCCGTCTGCTGGGCAGCGCTCTGCCTCTGCTGTCTCTGGACCAGCTGAAGGATGTGTTGTCTGGAGAAGTGATGATGCTCTACGGAGAACATGTGGTGACTGCACAAGTCAGTGAACATGACAAGCTGTCAGAGACAAAACAAGCATTTCTACAAGTCTGCCTTTACTCTACTCACACAGCTTCTTCAACCACATAATCCTTAATTCCTTTGCAGCAGTTGTTGTGATGATAATAAACGGCAGTTTTAAAAAGAATAAAATCCAAGTTAGGAGGAAAGTGGAGCGTTGAGGCTGAAGTTTATTTATATTAAATATATTTACATAACAAACACATTTGTATTAAGGCAAGGAAACTCAATAACTCCTCATAAACAAGACAAGATAATGGTTTAATTCAGACTTTTGTCCATACCTGAAACTTCAGTTATAATATCTGCCATCACTGACCTGTTCCAGCTTCCAGAAAGATTCAAGTTGGCTCCGGAGATGGAAACCTACGTGTCCAACTTCCTGCAGAGCTGTGAGGATTCGGACAAACAGCTGGCAGTGATGGTGGCCTTCTCGTCACTGACCAACCAGGGTTACCCTGTGGTGCCGTCCGTGTGGAGGGTGGTGCAGTTCCTGCAGCCTGCAGCTCTGCAGAAGTATGTGGAGTGGCTAAAGAGCATGTTCATTGAACCTCAGCTGGGGCAGCTGCTGAACTTCAGCACCCGCAAGCAGAAAGAAAACCAGGAAAGACAGGACCAGTGAGTGGACTCATCATATGTCAAATTTACTGTAGTATCTCAAATACTTGAAAAGGAGGGTGGAGGGATATAAATAGGACGTAACTGTCAACTCTCTTTGCTCAGAGATGAAAATTTAATCTTCCGGTTGCGGAAGTGGATTGTTGCACGTCTGGTCTCGATCATTGACAACAACCAGGTAAAGAAGCAGGAGGATCTCATCATGGACGTAGCGAGGTGAGACAGAAACCAAATGTGGACGTCTTTGTGCTGAAGGATTTACAATGACATGATTTCATTTTTGAAATGTTTCCTCCAGGTTTGTCTTTTTCCATGCTTTCTTTACAACCAAGAAGCCTTCAGATGAAATCCAGGAGACGACAGTGAAACTCTCTGCTCCTATTGATGAAGACACCAGACCTGTGCTGGTCAGCTCTTTCTTTGGGTAAGAAACAATGAAATCTGTAAATCATCACCTGATAATCACTGTTGTTTTTCATTTTATGTTTCTCATTTTATTGACATCAATTACTGTTTTGAATTTTTATTTTATATTATGAACCTTATTGATCCCACTTTGGGAATTTTAACTGCAGATCTGCTGCAACAGGCTGCCTCCTAGAGGCGGTAGGTAGTTGGGTTCTCTGGGATCCAGGACCCACTGCTTACAAAGCAGGCGTGCTAACCGCTATACTGTGGAACCACAAAATGTGTATGTGTACGTTTCTCAGGCGTGCTAACCGCTATACTGTGGAAACACAAAATGTGTATGTGTACGTTTTCCTGACTCATCTCTGTCATCTTCATCCTCCACAGTCTTCTCCTGTCCCTTCACCACCTCCCCCCAGCTGAGGACTCAGCAGAAGGGGCCGCTGTCAACCAGAAGCGGGGTTTGGGCGTGACGTCTGACGGCACCATGTGGATCTACCACCTGGTTCAGTTCGCTCAAGTCCTGCTTCACCAGCCCAAATATGTCCAGAGCTGCCAGCCGTTCAGTGCTGAGCAGAAACAGGCCTGGGACAGGTGATCTCACAGTAGTCATACAGTTCTAATGTGTAGGAGAAAAAGAAGCAGGGAATCATATACTGGGAATGTTAACTTTAAATAAGTGGGAGCATGTTGTGACACAGGAGCTTATTTTTTTTATTTTATAATGTCTGCGATGGTCTTAGTAGAACATGATGTCTCCTCCTATCCACTCGTCTTCTATATTCTAATTTACGGTGTTTGTGTGGGTTTCTTCACGCCCTGCAGCATGTTGGAGTCTGTGACAACCCTGAAGAAGAAAGCAAAGAAAGTCCAAACGGCAGAGAGCAGTGCCTTCCAGCAGCTCTTCCTGTTGGTTGGTATGAACCTCTTCAAGGTACTAAAACCAAGTAGCGCCACCTTACAGTCGGGCTGCCACAGAATATAGTTCTGCTGTTTTGAAGACCACCCTACGTCCTGAAAGATCTCACGACTATTTCCCTCTGCAGGCCCCTGACGAGCTGCTGGACATCATGAAAGATCTTCAGAGCTGTGTGGACAAGGCCCAGGAGAAGAAATCCAAGAAGAAGAAAAAGAAGAAACAAGGTGAAGCTCAGTGCTGTGTGAATGTGATGTGTGATTCACCGACTCTTTGTTTTGGTGGCTTAAATATCTGTGAACTCAGTCGTGTCGGGCGCTGTGTTCACAGCTCGTTCTCAGTTGTCATTAAAATCACGCCTTGCTGCTAAAAATCCTCTGGTTTGTGTGTTTTCCTGGTTGCTACCACAGAGCAGGAGGAGGAGGAACCCGAGTGGGTGGAGGTGATGGTTGACATCTTGCTTTCCCTGCTGTCTCAGCCCAGTCGACTCATCAGACAGGTCTGCAAAACCGTCTTCTCTTCCATCTGTCCTCATGTGACTGCGACCGCCCTCAACGCCATCATAGACGTGAGTAGTACACTCGGCATCACACATTTCCAAATAGTAACTGTCAGTTATTTACAAGATAAAACCCTGGAGTACATTTGTGGACGTTATTGGTTGAGATTGTTTGTTTTTGTTGTCATGGAGATGGTTTAGATGATGTCATGAAATCTGTTTAAAATTAAATAAAATAAATTCACTGGTGCACAGAGTTGATTAAATATTTTTTATTCATAGTCAACCCATTAAATGAAAATTTAAAAAAATGTTAAAAATGAAACAGTAAATTAGTGTGTGTATAAATATTTGTGAGCTTTTTTTCTCTTCACAAACCAGATTTATTTCTCTTGTCAGTGACGACTCCTGAAAATGTATAATTGTTCTTCTTTTAGCTGTTCGTGCAGAGTATACACCTAGTGGCTCATCACCAGTCTGATTATTGTGCAGGTTTTGGACTCGGAGAATGATGATGAAGACGCTGCTGTGGTTGTCACCGATGACGGCACGAAAAAGAAGAAACGGAAGGAAGGAGATGACGACGATGGGGAGGAGGAGGAGGAGGAAATGGAAGTCAGTCTGACGCTGTGTCTGATCTGTAACACGAGGCTCATATACAATGGTTTATTTTATTTACAGACCAAAGTATTTCAGTCAATCTTTAAATATGTGGTTATTTCCAGGAAGAGGCGTCAGACGGAGCAGATGATTCTGACAGTGATGATGACGATGAAGCTATGGAAGAAGAAGGGGAGGAGGAGGAGGACATGGAAGGAGAGGTGGTGGACCATAATTTCCGTCTGGAGTTGATGAAGGTTTTACAGCAACAGAATGCTGCGGTGAGTCCTTCAGAACCTCCAGGTTTCTCAGCAGATTCATTAAACCGGTTCTAATGTGTGCCTGATCTCTAAAACAAGACAGTCAACATAGATTTGATTCCTTGTACTTTGACCTTTGACCTTATGTCGGGTCCTTGTCCAATGTAGTATAGTTATCAGGACAGTCTGAGCAGACGTGCAGATAATTGTTCTTGTTGCTTTACTCAGGCCACACAGGAAGACGACAGCAGTGATGATGATATAGACGATGACGCCATGATGGAGCTGGACAAGAGCCTGGCAGCTTTGTTCTCTGAGCAGAAGAAAAAGATCCAGGCCAAGAAAGATGAGAAGGCAAAAATAAAGAAAGAGAAGACGCTGGTCCGAGACTTCAAGATCAAGGTATCTTGTCCTCATTCCTAGGTCTTGAATCAGACCAGGTTTGTCCTTGTAGGTAATAATCAACAACAATGACATTTATTTATACGGTATGTCCCTTCACAACATCCCAAAGGCGACCAAATTGCTTAACATTGAATCAGTTACATTTAATATAAACAGGAACAAATGGTGAAATAAAACCAGAAGAGAGGAAATTAAAAAGGTATGTTGAATTAGAACAACAAGAACAGAATAAAAGACCAAAGATAAAATGTCACAAAACTGGTAGGCATTTAAAGCAATTACAAAAAAATGGGTTTGTAAACTGGCCCGAATCGCCCCAGCGTTCATATCTGGTTTTGGGCACTTCCAATAAAAAACGATTTGACCTCAGTGTCTTATTTTGTCTGCAAGAAATGATGAAATCACTCACGTCTGATTCAGGGCATTAAAAGGCCAACAGTAAAACTTAATTTCAGGTCTAAAATTTACTGTAGGTGAGTGAAGAGTTAATAAAACGGCACTGATGTTTTTATAATCAATATTTGATCCTGTCTTTGTTTGGCTGATGTAGGTGTTGGACCTCATCGAAGTGTTTGTGGCGCGGCAGGCAGGCAGCCCTCTAGTGTTGGGCTTAGTGGAGCCACTGCTGGCACTTATCGACAGAGGAATGAGCGCCGACAACAACCAGCAGGAGCAGGACTTCCTGCGCAGAGCTGCAGACATCTTCAGGTAACATGCTTCACACGGTGATTCACAACAACAGTGGGTACTTTGTGTTCGCAATAAACCTGCATGTTATAAATATATAAATAAAGCGTGTTAAAAAATACCAATTTGAAGTAGTATTTCTGGTTAATATTCATTTTTATGTTATTTTATCTTTTATTACATGACATTGGAGCTTCCAAAATTACTAAAACTAAAATTGTTTTAAATGCTTAAATCAATATACACGAAAATGTATATTTTAAACAAAAAAAAAGGAACATATTTAAATTTCCATGTGAAACGGTTTAAAAATACAACAAATCCTTCGTTTGAATTTAAATAGGCTTTAAATCAATTTCTTGCATGTTGTTTAATTAATTAATAGGAACCAGCTGTGTAGATCCAAGGTTTACTGCAGGACTGTTGGTGACCGACAGGGGGAGCTCCATGACCTGCTGGACAAACTGATGACGAAAGCCAAGAAACTGTCTGACTCTACAGTCTGCCTCTATTACTTCAGGTACAACTTCCACCGACTGAGATGAACATAAATGATGTCCAACCATGTTACACATCCAACATTTTAAAACTTTGCTACGTCACTAAGACCTCTTTCTGTCCTTACAGTGCGTGCCTATATTTGGTCAAAGTCCTGCGAGGAGTTCCACCCACCGCTGAGACAGAAGAGAAGAAGACAGCAGAGAAATCGACAGACACAGAAGTAAACTTATATTCACATTATTAAGAATTCACATCTGACCTCTGTGTTTCTAACCTCACAGTTTCTTGTCTTATGGGAGAGTGTATGATATTTATTTAACTGCAAAACCACTTTTATAGACAACATAAGCAAAAAAAAAGGTCCACAGTTTGGGTTTAGTCATAGAACATCCTTATTTAAAAAAAAAATCCACAAAAGAATAAAAAAAATCGAATTTACTTTTATATCCACATGATATAAGTAATATTTAGTTAGTGATCACTGATGCAAGGTTACTGAGAATATGATTTGGCTGGGAAACTACATGGTGATACCATCACCATTAAATCACATTTAATATTTATTTCATATTTATTGTGGTTTAATTCCTACATATTGTACCTTTAAGCTTCACTGAGAATAAATTGCACGTATATCCCGAACCAAACATTCCTCCAAACAAGTTCACGAAGTTGGTCAGTGACGATGTGGACATTAAGTGTTGAAAACGTGTTTCCGTCTGACATGTAATAATATCCAGGTCAGCATCAAATTAAATAGGATCTCACTGTGTTCCTAACTGGGTCAGGAAGTGGGTCAGTGCTGATAACTTAGACATCAGGAGTCCTTCGAGTATTTTTATTTTTATTTAATTATCAGTTAATTTTACAACTCAGGGAAGTTGTATGTTTCTGTGATTCTGTGACTTAATTCCAACTTGATATGTTTTTCTTTATTTTATATAATTAAAGACCCTTAACACATTTGAAAACTTCAATAACATTGTACTCTGTACTTAAGGTTAATTTGTTAATTTTTCAAATGTAAAATCTCTCCCTTCATCGCTTTTCAATGAAAAACTAATGTTTTCGTCGTGTTTGCCATTGATTTTTTTGTTTTATTCCTGCACATTTTCGACAACAGACTTCTTTCAAATCATAGATTTTGACCATAGAAAAGCAGCAAAATGATGTGTGTTCACAGTGATGTGTTCTTGTGTTCGTTCCCTTTGTAACATTGTGCTCTCATTATTACTGGAGTCATTTAATCATCAACCCCTCTGTTCATTTAAGACCTCACACATTTTTCTCATGGTGACAGGTCAAAGTGTTCTGTGTCAGAACAAAAAAGATGATGTTTTCTTATCCGTCTCTTGTTTTCACAGCTGAGGTTCATGGGAAACGTGGACATGGATCGTGTCACCGTCATCTTCAGAGACGCTGTGACCTCATACATGAGTAGGAGGAGGAGTCCTCTGACCACGCAGATGTTCACGGACCTGTTAAACAGATTTCCTGTGAGTATAGCGACACCTGTTGCTCAGAAGATGAAAAAAACCCAAACTTTTACTAATGCAAATTGTGTGTCTTTTCCCAGCTCTTGTATGCAAATCTGGTGGACACAGTGGTGCCGTTTATCACGTCTGGAGTCAGAGAACACCAGCAGGTAAAGATCTCTCAGTAGTTCACTTCCTGTTTGTTAGAAAGAGTAAAGTAACATCAAATACACCATGAAACAATGAAGCATTAAGCATTACCTCAGGTAACTGTGGCACAGTGCGCCACTGCTTGGTAGCGCTGTACACCTCCAACATAATTTTGAATTATAAATCGCATGTTTGCAATTCTGTGGCCTGTCTGTTCTCTGTTTTGAGGTATTTTTCCACTGTTTCCTCGTACTCTGTTGCCCTGTTGTTGTAGATTTGTCGACCAACCTTTAGTTGTTTCCTGTTTTCAGGGCCAGGCCTGTGTGTTAGTGCTGCGAGCCATGCAGAGCAGAGAGGTTCAGAAGCTTCTTAGCGGCGAACCGTGGACAGAGCTGTGTGACAAGATTGCTGGTCAGCTGACGATGGTAAGGCAACGCTACTCAACGTTAGCACTGAGTATGAGCAATGGTTACTACACCGAGTTTGACACGGATTTATGTCACTCCAGTGATACTGGCAACAGAACTTTGCCTGAGAGGGTGAGTTCAACATTCTACAGTATATTGTCCATAAATGGACACCATCACATCATTCCCAGTTCCAACATATACCGTGTCTTTAACTGAGTTAGAAATAAGTGCCAGCTCGAGGCACAATTCGCACAAAAAAATCAATTTCTGCTGCGGAAGCGTGTATGACAGATGATGTCTTCGTTCCGGTCAACTCTTACTAGGCACTAGTAGAAAATGGCCTACTCGACATCTGCAGCACATACAACCCACACTCCTCCTACACTTGCCTACAGCATTGTTTGCTGGGGCAACAAGCCAAAAGCTCAGTGGCTGACTGGTCTGCTCACAGAATATGGAGTGGTTTATTAATAGAGTTCCAGAACTGGAACAAACTGAAGTAGAACGGTGATGAGTTAAAGAGAACATTACGGGAACAGTCTGGACCTGAAGTCTGCCCTGTGGGTCTGGATAAAGCTCTTGACGATTTTACAGTTCATGGTTAGAGGAGCGAGTGGGTTGCGGTAATTCACTAATACAGTTTACAGCAAAAGTTTTGCTTGGAAATAATCAAAAACACTCAACGTGAACATACAAATGGGTTTTATAAAAAGAGACTTTCCTATTCTATGTGTGAGAACGTCATAAGAAGTATTGCAATTCATAACACAAATGATGGAAGCAAAAACCTGCAGTAAATAATGTCGTAATTTTTATTCCCTCAGAGTCTTCAGCAGGCCGAGCAAACTGACAACAAGGTGGTGAGGGAGAAGCTGCTGAAGGTCCTGGAGCTCTGTCAGTTCTTCGTCAAGCATGTTCACCAGCAGGTGGGTTCAGATCTTATTCTGACGATGCCCCCGATGAATGGATAGAGAGCCGCTGGTCCCCGAGTTAACTGCAGATGAAAGTAAATGTGAAAATGAAGGGGTTTTTAACTTCAAGGAAGAGTGTTTGGTCTTTTTTCAATAATTAAAATTAAGGCTGTTTTTCTCTAATGACAGTCAATACATCAGCCAGCGTAGTGAGAGACTGTAGATAGATATTTTTGAGAACAATGGCTTCATTTTGAAAGAAAGTTCCAAAAAAACACAAACATCTACCTTCTGTTATTTGTCTTTCTGTTCTAGCTTTTTTTTCAAATGTTGATTTAGGCTTGTTGTAAAACCAAATGGCTACATCTTTATTGAAAGGGTTTCATGTTCATCAGTATTTTATCTGGTACCATCAGCAGTCTCTCTCCTGTGGGACACTTTAACATCAATAACACTATGGTTACTGGTGTGTACCACCTCACATCATACTCTAGTTACATGCTTCTTAATGGGATTGGAGTGTACGAAATGAATAGATGTCTTAAACCTTTAACTAAAACAGTGAAAATGACTATTGACGTTAGCAATAGTGAGTGTGAATCCAACCTCCAACCGTATAGATTTCTAAAAACCAGCAGGGCGACTACCACTTCAGCACTGATCAGCTAACTCTATTTTTTTGTGTAAGGATTATAGGATTCTGTTTTGGTCGAGGGATTTGCTGATGTGGATTTTTCTGTCTGTCCACAGAAGCTGTCTGTGGACCTGGAGCCCCTGCAACAGGTCCTACAAAGCCTGACCAGCACCATCACGTTTAAGAAGACAGGAAAGCTGGAGGACACCTACTGGGCAGTGATGAAACATTTTGGAGTCATGTGAGGAAATATACAAACAAAACAAAACATCAATCAATAAATTGGTCAGGCTGGGAGAGGACATGTCACTGCATGTAATGAAGTTGGTCCCACTTTACGAAAGCATATTAGAAACCGGTTGACATTGACAAATGGACATAACAACAGGCCGTAACCGCACAGAGCAGGAGCCTTGTTTACATGACGCTGCAGAAATCTGATTACAGCCGACACCAGGCAGTAAACTGTTTTCAAAGCAGCATGTAAACACACATCCTGTAGCATCAGTGTCTAGATGATAAAAGTCTGTTATTACCACTGGTTTGCTGTGTCTGTAGATGGGCAGTTTGTCTACTGCACCATTATAATCCTCAGGAGGAGAACGGCGGAATTAGTCGAGCGCTACAGACGCATGGTTTTGTTCTGCCGAAATATCATCATTGAAATGAATGAGGTCCCTGTGTTTCTGACCTATAAAATTTCACCCATTTATAGTTGTGATTTTTTAATTAATATTTTTTGGTGGTGCCCAGTCTGTAAGTCAGTTTTGTGGTTTATTTATCTCCCAGTAATTCCTCATAGACATACAGTAATCCCTGTGGGTTTTTTTTTTTCAAAGGGACAGAAGGAACAGCAGCGTTGTGTCGATGCTCCATCATGAGTTTGTTGTCGTACTGTGTCTTCACACTCTTAAAAGCTAAAATAAATTTGGCGCTCAGCAGATGTCAAAGCTGAGAAAATAAATGCTAATGTGCTATTTTGATCCTTGTGTGATTCGCACCTCAGGAAGTCCTTCTGTAGCCCTGCCTTAAAGATACTGTAAGATCCAATATTAAACTCCATCACACATCACTTTAGGGTCGTTAATCATTTTCTGAAAGACCTGGTTTGTTTCATTTTTTTAGTTTATTTGATTTATAGTAGAATACGTTTTCCTTCCCTTTCCATTAACGCTGCACAGAATGTCAAAGTAGTGCATTTATAGTGAAGCCATAAAAATGTGATCAAATAAAAGTTTTCATTATTTAATTCAGTATATTATGTTCACGTCTATAGGAAGCCCAAAGTTGAAAAGACAAAGTCTGACAAGGAGGTGGAACAACAGCCAGAGTCGAAGAAGAAGAAAGGCTTTCTGCCGGAAACAAAGAAGCGTAAAAAGCGCCAGAAGCCTGTTTTAGAGCCGGCAGCAGAACAATCGACGCCCAAAGACAAACTGGAGGTGAAGAAAGGACAAGCAAAAAAGAAACAAGATCAGAAATCAAAGCCCAAACGACCTGCCGACGGCGCAGCAGATACGCAGCCAAACCCAGCCAAGAAGAAGAAAATACAGTCGGAGAACAGGCAGGAGAAAAAGAAGAATAAAAAACAGAAGAAAAGAGGAGGGCAAATGTGAAGTGGACACTTTTATTCTAATGGAGACTTTTTTTTCCCCTTCTCATCTTTACCTGTAAATGTCTGCCATATTTTTCTAATGTGTGACTGTTGACTAAAATTCAACAACAATAAATCAGTTTCTTTTCCTGGAAATCTACCACATCTCTGCTCCTGTTCATAACAGTTTAATCAGCAACTTTGTGGAGCTTTAACAGACACATAAGGTGTAAAAATATCCAGAGGAAAATGGCATCTCCCAGTCACTCCTTACCACAGCCCACACTGTACAGTTCTGTGGCAGAATGGAGAACTAATGTGAACTCGCTTTCACACGAACCCACAAAAATATCAGCAGTTCTCATCAATACACTTACACAGAGGTTTCCAAGAAAATCCACCAAAGTGGAGTTTATTCCCTTAATACTTTTTGAAGAGTGTATATTTTTCCTTTTATGTAATTCCTGGACAGACATTTGGTAAGATCAAGGCTCAGTGGGGGGGCGTCCCATCTGCTGCAGGACTTAGTGTCTTTCCTGAGACTAAAATAGTTCTTGATGAATCTAAAGATTTGTGCATCTGCTGTTGACACATTGCAGAATACATTTGGGAACCAACTCATGAAATCACAGTCTGCCGTGGTGAGCTTTGCAGTCTGTGCATGAAGTACCATCCAGTGTCTATCTGTGAACTGTGTCACATGTAAAGTAGACTGTCCAAGAAAGGAACATAGGACATGAGCTCAGTCCAGCTATTTATTTTGATTTTATATAGTGAAATTAGGATTAGGAATTCTTTTTTTTTCTCCTTGCCTTCTCTCAAAAAGAAAAATGTAATTTAAGGCAGACTCATTTCCTATTTTTTTTCTGAACCTTAAATATTCAAACACTTTTGGCTTCTGGATTTAATGGCTGATCAATACACATTTGATCTAATGGGTTTGGTCAGCCAAAGGAACAGTCATTTTAGGATTGATCTGCATTATGGTTGTAATAACAGCTGGCAGAGAGTTGTGGTTGTTTTTCAGATTAAACAAGAGCTCTGTGGCTGGGATGAACGTTGTGACTCAGACACAGACAGGCACAGACACAGTTGGCTGTTTGCACAGAACTGATGATGCAGCCACACAATCATGAATTGCTGTCACTCCTCTCACATGTGACATTTATGTTGCATCATAGCGAGGACAGACGGTAAACAGAATGGAAAAACAAGCAGTAAAGGATCCATCCAGCCAGGAGTCGAACTAGTGACCAGATGTTCAGGGCAGATGAAGCCTGTGTAACACAGCCCAACTTTTTGATTATGTTTTGTCCGGACTCTCTCTTTTATCCATGTTGGCTGGGGTCACAGATAAGTAGCACTTTCAGGCAAAATGCCATAGAATAATAGCTACTGCTGTGATATATCACCCCGTGGAGGCTGTTATTGTGGCTGTTAACGTGTAAGTGTAAATGTCCAGCTAAGTCTATGTAGCAAAAAACAAACTTTTATTGAATTTTTATTTACTGAGTTATTTTATTTAAAAACATATGTGTAAGTGTAGATAAGCTGAAAAAACAGATAAATATGGACATAAACAGACATAACAAGTAGCCCAGAAAAAATCTACGTTTATGTTTGCAACGAAAGAAAATGTTAAGCTAGCTTGATAGTAGTTACAATAGGAAACTGCACAAAATGCAAAAACTACCAAATTAGCTAAAAGCTATAAATAATTATGACTAAATCATCCAGAAAAAAGACAGAAAACAAACACTTAGGCCTAGAAAAATTAAATATGCCTTTAGCTTGGAAATAAATTAACATATTTTGAATGAACATATACCCAATAATATTATGTTAAAAATACAAAAATGTAGAGTTGAATTTTGGACTTATTCCCAAAGAGAAGCCACTTTTGATCAAATAACCCTGGCCATGATCCAGATTTGAAAACTAATTTCCTACCCTTGAATGAATGGAAAAGTTTTAATGTCATTGGCAGTTGGTTTCTGCCAACGCCCATTCATTTGGACGTCGAAACCAAAGGAGCAAAAGTGAAAAATCACTGTCAGATTTCACCTTTCTGAGTCAGTGTCCCCATTACATAACATTGTTATTAAAGAAAATGTCACAAGCTTTGTGCTGTAAACTAAGGTGAACAGCCTCAAAGAACTCTAATTCACCTGTCACCAAGTATGATGTAGTGTCCCACAAATGGATTGCTATACAGGACATGAATCCCTGCAGCCATAAATCTACAGAAATGTCAAGTCATGCAGTGGACCCATCCATCAGGTATCTCATCCTGAAGCCCCTCTTTATGAGGAACCTTCAGTGGTGGGTGTCAACCGTACAGAGTGATACTGCATTATATTTGTTCTCCAACCAAGGTGAACAATGATGACACATCTGCCCAGATAAGTATTTCATCCGGTACATAATAAAAACCGCTCGTCTCATGTTGACAGTTTTGGATCACTTAGCTGTTTGACAGTGGAAGGAGTCACTTCCTGTGACAAGCTCCCTGAAAATGATCATGTAACTGCAGTTTTATCTCTACTGAGTGGTGTTAACAAGCAGCACACAGCTGTTTTGACAAAAGGCAGTGATAAACCCTCTGTACACCACCTGCTCAGCATCAAACAGTGCACACAGAGCTGGGGGCATGCTGGTGAACAGAAGAGAACCTTTACAAGCAGAGTTTTCCCTCAGAACGTTGTAGAGATCAACAGCACAGCTGATAAAACTCAATATTGAACTTACACTGGATCACACCTCTTCTCCACTTCTATGGCGTCTCACATTTGGTAGTGCAAAATGCGTCTCGACCAACAAAGAAATCTTATATTTTTTCAAAAACTTCTTAGAGTCAGTCTTTTACTATTGCAAATACAATTAGGCTCAATCAATCAGCCACTGTCACCACATACCTGAGCAGGACCTTTTGTACCGCTCTCATGTACTTCTTTGCCACTCCCCGCCTAACAGAGTTAATATCTTAACATCCCATCATATATTTTTAAGTGCAGCTGTTTATGGCCTCCCTTATACTTTGTACAGAGTACTGCTAAAGCACAATTTACAAAGGTAGTACTCGTCCTTGGTATGAAACCAAACTGCTGCTCGGTGATCAGAGTCATCAATTGACAAACCACTCTTTTCTGTATTTTCAATGTGTGTCTCAGTGACTTAATACCTCTATAGTCACTGCAGCTCTGTACATAACTCTTGTTGTGTAAAGTGTGCACGAAGTACATTCAATTTTCATTCACCAGGCGGACTCTCACGTTAAAGATCTGTGATAAACATTAATTCATAGTCTATTGCTGAGTCCTTTTTCGGATTGCGGGGGGGCTGAAGGTGCTGGAGCCAGTCCAATCAGCCTAACCCTGCATCAAAACTTACACCAGCAGGAAGAACAAACTCCACACAGAAAGACTGTCAGTTACCCCCAGGGCTCAAACTGCTGACGGTCTTCAAGGCCAGAGCACTTACCACTTCTACACTGTGTGACCCCATTAGTAAAGAACTACAAAAATAAACGTCCGAAAACTCAAGCTGACCTAAAATCTGTAGTAATTCCATTAATAACTGTTAAGATCCACAAGCCTTGGTAAAAATAATCTACTGACTCAAATGAGTATTTCTCACGTCAACAACATAGTAAATTGCAATGGCTAAAAATACTGAGGAAAAAAAGCGAAGCCATGTTTTATTTCAGTCACGCTCCGACTCCTGCAGCCCAGCCTCAGGTCCCGCTCAAGTTTCACTGACCCTTTGATTTCTATTAAATCAACAAGGTCACTAAAGAAAAAAATAATATGGCGTATCTTTCAGTGGGGTGTATGATTAACTCTGTCAGTAATGGTTCTGGTCAAAGTGATGAATGCCACAAGGCCAGAACAATCAGGGGAGGAAGGAAGGATCATGTTCAGCTCCAACAAGTTTAAAAGAAAAGCTTTCCCCGCTGAAAAATGATACAGCAGAGTGTGATTTGTTATTCTTTCTCCGGCCCGTGGAGCAGTGCAGGTACGTGTCTCAGGTACTTGCTAACCTCACAGCCACAGCTTGAACCTGCTGTAATGAAGCATATAAACAGACAGCGTTGGTGACAAATCATCCACCTCGGATGGTGACAGCAGGGGCGAGAATGGGAGCAGTGAGATGAGATATAGAGCATAGAGCCAATCTGCTAATACAGCTCAGTGGAATAATCAGACTGGGCTGTAAAGTCCAGGGCAGAGCCTCATAAATATGCACAGGCTGTAACTGAACCGGGGCCTGATTCAAGCCCCTTTACATTATGAGATATTTCAATTCCTATGCAATCATGCTCTAAAATGCAGCCCGTGAATTTGCCCAATCTATAACGCAGTGAACTATGGAGTATTTATCACTGAAGCTTCTTATCTTTACCCATGTTGCCTTTGGTGAAAAAGAAATAGCCCTTCGGAGTCTGCACAGCAGGCACATTAGCCGGCCCGTTGGCAGGGTGTTAATTTTATATTGACTGCAACTGGAAACCTATTAATTAGTGCAGCCGGTAATTTACTTGCCAGGCCTTGTAGGAACAACCGGTGTAGGAGCCACCGTGGTTAAAAAGGCTCAGGTTTAATGCTGCCTCGCCGCTATCCTGCTGTTCCTGCAGAAACAATTTATAAAACGGTCCCATGTTTCTTATCACAAAACTGACGCTGTATGATCTTCATATCATTCTTCAAAAGAGGCAAATCCATGTGTGTGTGTTGAACGGGAGACTGTGTGCAACTGAGTGGCTAACTGCACACCCGCCTGCATATGAGAATATCTAATGTCCGCAAGTTGATCTTCATACGTTGCAGGAAAGAAAGGAAATCAATGATTGTCAGGAAACACAGAATGAGAGGGGGGGAGAGGCCGGGGGAGGGGAGGTCAGGGGAAAGGCTATGTATACTGCAGGTCCCCAACAGATGAGATTAAAAAATGATTTACTGGGACATTCCAAACCATGTCTCAAAAGCCAAGGTTAGTCCAGTCATTTTGATAGTGCCACCAGAAAAGCACCTTTAAAGTGTAATGTGCTCTGGTCCAGGACCATGACCTAGCTGTCCGAAGAAATGGCCTGATGAATAAACATGGAGGTCCTTGCTGAAGTGATACAAACTCCAGTCCACTATTGGTTTCTCTGACTTGACTCGCAGGTTAACGGCGTGTTATACGTGGTGCTTACCAATTGACGAGCCAAGGAATTAAATGAATAAAACTTTTTTTTAATACGGTGACTTATGAAGTTGAAAATATAATATTTTTTAACTAGCTTCGATTAGTGAGGCCAGACGGTGAAAGTAGGGCTGGTGCACTTGCTAGGCAGAGAGAAATCACCGGTTTAATCCCCGGTGGTAATCGATGGTCGTTCTGTATGGAGTTTATGTGGTCCCTGAGTATTTCACCTTTCTCCCAACAATCCAAAAACATGCAGGATTAGGCTAATGTGACACTGTAAATTGAGGGCGGCGAGTGCCCCCAACTTTTTTTTTTACATGTGTTGTTAATAGAAAACCATTGGCTTTTTTCTTTCACTGGATTTTCTCTCGAAAACCCCGGGGACTCCACTCTGACTTGGCATTTTTTCAGTAACATGAATCAAGACTTAAAACAATAGGAACTCACTTCAGACTGGACACAAACCTTTCTATAAAGACCCTGACTCATATTTGGACTTTGAACAAAGAGGACTTCACTACAAAACTGTGAGTTCACATTATTTTTTATGGTGCAGACACTGATGCTTAAAACCCTGTCCCTGAGGACATAACCCAAACCCTGGCCAACTACTGCCCATACAAAGTCTTTGTGCAGCAAAGAAAACCTGACCACCTGGGACAACAAAACCCTGATACTGGCCTCGTTAATTCTAAATTAGGCTGAACACTAAAGTGTAACTAGGCAATTCCCAGAGCAATCTGACATCACAAAAGTCTCCCCTTTAAGCAGCTGTGAGTCTGTGACAATAGGCAACAGCCTTCATTAATTCCCAAAATAATGACTAGTCCATCATCGTGACCCTCAACATCTATCATGTTACTGCTTGTAGCCGTGTCCCAGATCAGGAGCCACTAAGACTGCACCAGAATACACTTTTAGCAATGTAACTATTTCGTTGCTGGCTTGCTGTGTTAAAAGATAAAAGGGTGGGGAGCGGTTGAATGAGGGGCAGGTCTTTTTCATAAGAGGCCAAAACTTGAATCAAGCTTTGAGAAAACTCCTTCCTGGTTCCTCCCTGTTTTAGGGCTTTTGAGCAACTCTCCCCCTTCTACCTGGTTGCATTAGGACAGAGGTAATAAAAGTTGTGCCTAAATTTACTACGTGGATTATTCTCTGTGACGACCCATAGAAAACGGTCCAGCCAAAAGAGATTCTTCTACTTAGTTCAGAAGTGTTTTTCCAATTAATGCAAGGAAGCGTTGGCTGAGAGCCGGATGCACTCTGCTGAAAGAGCCTTCAAATGGGACAGCTTAGCCATGCCATTATACAATTGTCCTTTAGATGCTGCCTCTGAAGGACACATCCCCCAGATTGAAACACAGCCTTCTGGAAAATAACCTTCTTCGTCCTCAGTCATCGACTCTCATTGAGTGGCCGTTCCTAATGACTGACCACCTGTGACCTTCATCCACTTTAGCTGTTTCTAGTTACTATCATTCATTTTATTCTTAACACTGATCGTCATCAGTTTCTCCACATTTGACTTTATGACATCCTTACCTATTAACCCCCATTTATTTTGAGATCCATTCATGGCCACTTATCTTGACTAATTCCTATCCTCTGTCATTCATTGATGTGAATCCCCATCCAGGCCAGTGAGGTCACCAATTGAAAGCATCTGACCTCCATCTAGCCGTCTGGGTGACATGCCATTACCCATCCATCTTTTCCCTAACTCCCCCATCTTTCCAGTCGCTCACATCCATTACTTCCCACTGACAGCCAGCCAATTTCATCCTGAATTGCGATGAATTGGAAAGGGGATGTTTGAATAATCAACACAAACAAATACAATTTAACTGTATAAAGATCGTGTCGCATTACCACTGCAGTACATTGTACCGTGTACTGTACATATGTCACGTTAACATGCTTGGTATCAAGCATTGTAGTGTATAAATTGTCCTGAATTCAACACATGCTTGGATGTAGAATGCATTAGTCATTTTTATTGACCTGCTTCCAATATCCCCGCAGAGATAAATGGTTTCATTCGGTTCCACTTATGCCAATGAGATAAGATAGACAGACGGTCTGTCAGAGCACCTCCCGGAACTGGAATCTTTCCAAAGACTGCTTCATATCCCCAAGCATTTTTTTTTGTTTGCTTGGGGACAATTAAAAACAAAGGCGTCTGGTAGCAGGCCAGCACACTGACTGATGCTGATTCACTTTCACTGACCTCTAATAAGGCACACTACAGCGCCATCACAGGACAGCTACAGAAACTAAGAATAATGTTCTCACGGTCAAAGAAGAAGACAAAAAACCTATGGATAACCTTGATAGTTTGGTTAATGTGTATTGTCACAGCAGTAGACAAGACAGGGGGTTTATATATAGTGGAGTTTATTTTACAAGAATATAGATGGCTGTATATTATAGTGTCTTGTTAATGTAATGAAATGGTCCTGGGTTATAACTGATCATCACTGATAAGGTCATTTGTTCTTATTTTTGGCTGATGAATTGAATCATCAATTCATGTCTTTTCAATAATATTAAATGTCGCCAATAAATAGTAATTTATGAGAAGCGTAGGGGGAAATGTTAGCAGTAAATACATTCCGGTTTTGCGCTCAAATTTGGTGTCCACATAAAACTTTCTACTCATACTGAAGCGTCTGACACGTTCAAAATGTAACATAATGTAGGTATTTATTTATAAACTTTAAATATTACATATTTTCCTTTGATAAGGCAGATTATATGAAGTCCAGAAAGATGGTGTTACTTTAAAACATTCCAGCTCTCATGATGGCATACATTTACAGTGAATCCATATAGTTAATGACACAGAATTTCTATTAGGCCCACTATGATGCAATATGAATAGATGAAAAAAAATGTTAGGTTTCAAATGGAAACCTCCACTGGAAGGACTTTTAATTTATTACATGTCAGAGAATACATTGAAAATACTCAAAACATAAAATACCTTATTGGTGCAAAAAATGTACTACCTGACAGGAAAAAAAAATTATCTAATGTGCATAACTACGGCAAAAAAAACCCAAAAACAAAACAAAACGTCTTGCATCCTGGCTAACTAGAGCTACCTACATATGTCTAACAGACATCGGAGGACAGTACTTTATGCAAATATGCTAAGTCACTTAATTGAAGTTAAAATACTACAAAAAACAAATACGCTATTTCTGTAGCCTATGTGCAGCGTTCACTGCTAACAGCACCACAACATCCACTATAGTCTAACTACATACTGGTAGTGTGTCAGAGGACATGCCAAGGCAGATCAGTGAGCCATTCTGCTCTGTATTGTGTCATCAACTCTTAACTATTTAACACAAGAGCGGGTCACGTCCCAGGGAGGAGTCAATGTTTAAACATCTCTGAGATTTAAACAGATTTAGGCTTGTAAGGAAAAGGAGATCCAAAAGTCAAAGCAGGCAAATACTTTACACAGTCTAATGAAGACTTACCATTGGGATAATACTAGTATAAGAGGAAGAGGTGTGACCACAAAGCTTATCAGCAGATCAGTGACAAATTAAAGGGAAGCCACAAGTAATAAGGTGCCGGGGTCACGGCATTGATAAGTCTCTGGAAGAGAGCTGGACATTGTCCGTCCAACAATGAGTTCCCGCGTTTGGGTTTTTTGATGTCGGCTGTGATGGTGGAGCAAGTCTTCTAACGGTGCATGAGTTATTTCCAGTTGATGTCGAAGAGTTGAGTTGAGATCTGGTATCTGCACGTACTGTATCAAGTGTTCCAAGATGCTTAGTGTTTTATTGATATTGATCTTTGCAGGAAGAGGAAGAGTGAGGGGTTTGAACTTCCTGGGAAAGGGTCAAAGTAGAACCACTGGTGCCACAATAACAATTGGACAATTGGACTAAATGAGATTGTACGGACATCTGGCAGGGACACCTTTTGGAGCCTGGAACTGAGGGGATGAGGGAGGTTTAGGTATGTGGCAGTCCTTATTGGATAAGGAATGATTAGGTGTTGTTCCATCACATAGTATTTGGCTCAGGAACCTCTGTGGGCTGTTGCCCAGCGACTTAGAAATTGGAAAGGTAGGAAGGTGAGAATAATATCTGAGGAGTGAGTGTGTTAAATTCTTGGAACAACTTCGTATTATTGTTTTTAATGTTCTTCTCATATGCAGGTTCCCACCTGCTCATATGCGTAGATGTCTGTGAACCACTGATCCTTCGGTGTAGATTCACCTGTGTATAATGAAATGTTAATACACTCATGTATTGTCCTTGATGATAAAGAGCTATACGCTGTTTGTCCTTGAATGTTAAATGAAATCAGTACTGCCACTGCCTAGAGTTGCTTGCTTCCAATTTTCTTAGGTTTGAGCTGCTCAGTGTTGTGTCGGTAAACACTGTTGCCTCACAGCAAGAGAGTCAGCAGTTCATATCCTGGCTTAGGTTGGTGTTGGGTCCTCTTTTGGTACTCCTTCCTCCCAGAGTACACAGAACGTGCAGGGATTGGGTGAAATAAAGCCACTTAAACAACCACAGGTTTAACTGCGAGTGAGAATGATTGATGATTTTCTGTTAATGACCCTATGATGGAATGTCAACGTGCTCTGCGAGTGAGAATGATTGATGATTTTCTCTTAATGACCCTATGATGGAATGTTGAGGTGAGCCCCGATTTTACACAATATTTATTCATATTTTCCTGCTGTTCAAGGACCTAGCTGTTTGTTGATGATGAAAACATGGGGGAATTTCCAGTTTTTCTCTACAGATTTGAATGAAGCTGTCACTCAGTTGGTGTCATCTAGTATCTAGTTCATCGTGGTAACTACGTAATCAACCATACAGCTTAACCCTCGCTTCTGTTGGTTTTCCTCTAATTTGTCACCGTCTGTTCACTGTAGAATAACAGTAGTGTCACTCCTACTCTATTCTCCTATTTTGCTCAGTATTCTGCATTTATGTAACTTTTTTTGTTGCTGCTCCTACAGTGGTCTAAAAGCAGCAGAGGTGTGAGAGGGAGTTCTTTGTGCCTTATTGCTTTTCCCATTAGATCCACAGTCTCGTTCCCTGAAGTTTTGCGTTTTGAAGTTAACAGTCCAACGGAACCTCCTCGTGCAGCGGCTCTTTGACCTCCGTGATGTCACCACTCGGTCCAGCGACCTTTTCTTCACATCTCACCGGCCTGATGATGACGCACGGCCTTACCGGCTCAAGGCTCGCGCCGGCGCGCGCTGGGCTGCGGCTGTCGCGTTCGTATTCCTCCTGCGCGCGCTGGATCTTCCTGTTCCGGAGCTTCCGCTTGTGGAAATGGAACGTGGCCAGGGACACGAGCACGATACCCACGAGCACGACCACCAGCACCAGGAGGGCGAGCGTGGACGAGAAGGGCGGGAAGATGCTGAGCTGCTCCACGCAGGTGCCGTTGTTGGCACCGTGGAGGGCCCCGTGGCAGCGGTGCAGCGGCACCGGGAGCCGCGAGGCCTCGGAGGTTTTGGCCGTCATCCGGTCCACTTTTCCTGGACACTCCCTCTCTCCTGTTTCTCTCTCTCGCCCACTCTTTGTCGTGCTCTCTCTCTCTCTGGTCTCAGCGCGGAGACACCGGCCCGCGCATGTGGTTACCTGCAAGAAGAAGAGTGATACCCAGAAGCATCAGGAACACGCCCACACAGAACCCTTCATTAACTGCCACTTAAACAGCTGAGGATCAGTCTGTGATATTTTCATATAGAAAATGCGCACTGTTTTCTTATGTGCTCAGACAGACCCACAAAACACAGCCTTAATCCATTATTGCATCAGATGGTGTTGATCAATTTATTATTAAAAAGAAAAAATAAGGCACTCAAAACAATGGGCTACATCAATGGAATGTGGAGGCCATACAAAAGGGATGCACCCTCTTCTAGAATCAGATCCACGCAGCAGCCTTTTAGGACCAGAATCTCCGCTTTACGCACAGGATCACGTCTACGTTTGATCCACCTATTGCAAATACACAATTCCCTAAATGAAAAAAAAAAAAAAAAATCAATAATAATAAATCGGTGTATTCTTACCTGATGAAAGAGTCCGTGAGTGGAGAGCTGATGAGTGTAAATGTAAAAATGGGATCGTAGTGACGTTATTTCAAATCCTGTGATGCTGCTTCTCCGGATGCTGCTGCTGCTGCTGCTGCTGCTTCGGATCTCCGTTCACCCTGGACGCTTTGGCTGCGGCAATCCGCTCAGTCTGCATCCAGGACAGCGCTCTCCTCCGCTAAATTCTTTCAGGGTGGAGGAGGGTGGGGAGAAAGATGTCTCAGTGTGCATCCAAGTAGGTTTGGAAATGAGATTAGAATAGAGCTGTGCGTCCTCCTGCCGTTTCTCCTCCTCCGGTCATCTGCCGCTCCACTCAGCATCTGAATGAATCAGCTGCAGCTGCATTAAAGGTCCAGTATATCCCACCAGTCAGCTGGCAGGGATGGGTTTTCCTCCCTCTTCTTCTTCTTTAAACGTAGTCTCTGTAACACCCACACCACAGTGCTTGTGTTGCCTTCTAATGACAACGAATTCTCATTAGTTCTAGCCAAATCCCAACCGTGAATAAAATCAGAGGTAGGATACAGTTGTTATTTTCACATCTGATCCAAAACCATTGTTTTTTCAGAGGGTGTGGCCAGTCATTGCTGCAAACACACACGTTTTTACACCTTTAATAATCTGTTCACATCTTAGTCAAAACACACAACAGCTTTAGTGCCATTACAACGTGTGGTAGGTCCAATAACTGTGTTACAGGAAAGGTGTGCTACAATTCTCACGTACACCATTTATAAGCTGAGTCCTCCCTCTTCCCTGCAGGGGGTGCTATGCACGCAGCGATGATGCCCTGTTTCATGCACCGAGTGCTGTCGGTTCTGAATAAGCCCAATTCAACACATAATTAAATTATACTTTCAGGTCGGACAGCAAGGGATTTAACATTACGCCATTAAGCCACCATTGTGCCAGTGTGGCTGATTGTAGCGCAGAGTTCCTACAGTACTATGACGCTGTACACTGTCAAACATGTCTGAAAGCAGATCTTTCTCCACGAGACACCACTCAAAAATAGTCATTAGTCAAAGGCTCTACAACATGCTCCAACACTGTGCCCTGTGGCTTTTCACATTTGCTGTAGAGACGGGCTCTTTCACAGACAAAATCACTTGAAATAAGTTTGAAACCCTGTAATTTGGATCAGCACCACGGTGAACTCCAGCTCCTCCCTGACAGCAGGCAGTGACATCTGCTCCAAAAATAGAAGTGTGCTTGAAGGATACAGAATACAGTGGGAGAGCTGTTTCTACAACGAGGACATACCCTGACCCACCGAGGCTTTGAAGCTGCTGACAGCACTTTTCCATTTGCATGTGAAAACTTTTCCAGTGTCTGATCGTGTCCTCTGAGCAGCTGTGATTATGTAATGGATTCCCATTGAAAAATAAAGTGGTAACGTGATGTCAATTGGATTATTAATTCAGTGCCTTTTTTTCCTGTGATCTTTTACATTGTACAACTTTGGAGCAAATGTTTAGCTGCCATACAGCCTGTGAAGTTTGGTGGTTTGATTGGCAGAGTTGACATGTTATTATGTGACCTGGACTGTGACGGGAAGCTGAGGTGGAGGTGGCTGAGCTGAAGATGATGACATTTTCATTGGAAGTGATTAAGGAAGGCCAGAATTAGAAAGAATGATATCACAGGGACAGCTAAGGTTAAGCAGTTGATATATAGAGTTAGAGAGGCTGTGGAAGTGTGCTGAGGGAACTGAATGCATATATTGGACACCAGGTGAAAGTGGCAGATCCCTATCTCGCCCATCATTCTTTATTTATTTATAAATGTTTTGCTTTGTAGGTCTTGTACTGAAACTACTGAAACTACAAGGTCAAAGGCTCAGGAAGAAGAAAGCTATTATCTTGTCTCACCAATTGCTTCCTTTATGTAGCAAATAAATGTCATCGCAACAGATTTAAACGCTGTTAAAGTACAGAATACAAAGTAAGTTATGTCCAGATGTATTCCACCGCCGTCTTTTTAACTTGCATTGGTCTCGATGTTAAGCACTGCCCCTTTAATGCAGAGCAGGGAGACAAACTCATCGCATCCATGTCATCCTGGTTGGACTGTCTGGAGAAAATCAAATTAAAATACACGTCCAATAAAGGAACCACTGAGACATTTTTTATTTTGAAACAGATAGATGGCCGCTGTCAGGCGAGAGAATCAAGTTGCCCATCTCACCTCGTGGACAGAGCCAGGCTTCTTCTTATTGATGTTTGTTGGTTTTGTGGGTGCCAGCTGTTTTTAGCTTGCTGCTACAGCATTCCAAGCTACAGTGCAGGACACTGACAACCAAAGAGCACTCCTACAAACATACAATAGTATCATGGTTCTTTAGCGCACTGGATTAAAGCTCCATTTTGGCCCCTAGGGGGCAATAACGAAAAAAAAATCTCTAATTACATGGCAAAAAAAATTGACATAATGTTCTATTAAAGGACATTTAAAGATCGCAAACCTTTCTGTGAAATATACTTTACCTCCCTTGTTCCCTGGTACGTCTTTTCTGCTGCTCCCTTTAAGATTTTTTTTTTACAGCGCCTCGTCTGCTTCAGTCTCAGCCAATCACTCGCATCCTCTAGTTTTGCATTAAATATTTTTATGTCCTACTTTACAACGCTCATAAATCATCTAAGAACTGCTTTTTTATTTTTTACTGCAATAGACATTTTCAACATTGTCCTACAACTTTGCTTAAAATTTTAATTAACCTGATGAGATCCGTTAAGTTATGTGTGATGGTAAATCACAGCAGGAGTTGTCAGACGGGGATGAGGGAACATCTGCATTTCTACAGTGACACACCATTGTCTTACAGGGAGATCCAGCACTGACCTTTTTAAACAGAGACTCATTGTTCTGATAAACCGGCCTCACAACATTATCTTGTACAGTAGAGACAAAAGCAGATGTCAGCCATCCTTGCATTATTTTAGAGACAAAAGCAGATGTCAGCCATCCCTGCATTATTTTACTATCATTCATCATTTTCATGAATGATAGTTGCAATTACAACAAATATTCAAAAAGCGTTCAATCAGATAAAGGTCCCTGCACTGCTTTAAATTCACAGTGAAAGCGCCTGAGATTCTCACAGTAATTCTCTGGTCTTACGTGGACATGCTCCATCACCAGCAGGGCTCCATGAAAAATGAATGGCCTTGGAAGAAGTGCTGGTCCTTGGGTGATAAACTAACTGTAGGTGAGTGCATACTGAAAGATTTATACAACTATTCAAGCACAGTTTAAAGCGTGGCATATGTTTGAGGGATGTTAAACGGAGAGCCATTACACCATTCAATTTAAAATTCATACAAATTCCCTTTTTTCAGGCCAAACCGCCCTGTGTTAGACTGTGGTAAGGATACCAGTCACTGAGCACATGTCACTATGATTAATTTTCACAACATACAAATGAATGTAGTTTTAATGAGAATTCTCAGTTTTGGTTTGCAGCCGTGGGAGGAATCACTGGGGCGGGGACTAAATCTGCAAACGCAATAAGTCCTAAAATGTCGTCAAGCTAAGGTAACACTTTTATATCTAATATATATATAAATAGCATTTTCCTTCAGAGAGAGGGAGAGAGGTTTGCTCTCTCCTGTATCTTTGCGGACCAGATGTGATGGAGCATAGAGTAAGGATTTAACAGTTTACAGATTAATATTAACATATTTACCAGGGCCTTTCATAACCCTGTGAAATATTTTTCTGGCTTCTTCAAAATCATTTCCATTTTTGTGATGACGCACCAACAGCTTTAATTTATTGGATAAACATCATTATCAGCTGATAGCGAGTACAACATGCGCAGATAGAATTGAGCAATGTCACTGGCTTGTTTTTTTTCTTGTAAATTTAAATTTAGACTCAGATATGTAAAGTACTTCAACATTTGCAGTCAGCAACATCAAGAGGAAAGTTGTCCATATATGGAAATGTGTGTTTTTTTAATGAAAACCTCCCATGGATTTACTTTTAATTCTATGTATGCAGTTAGTTTTATGTTTTCCACTTTTTTGTAATACATTAAAAACATCTCTGTGTTTTTCAAGTAGATGCCATATTTCCATTTTTTTTTCTGTTTTTATTATCTCTTATCATTTGGCTTTTGTTTTGGATAATTTCTTTTCTTTTTTTGCCCTGGCTGCTTTTTCCACTTTCTCACGTGTGCAAAGGATTTAAACAAATAACTGTGACAAAATGATCTATGTTAAATATTCGCTCACACTTAAACACCCTAGACTTTTTGTGTGCTACAAAGAGTAGCTGGGCAATTTTGCAGAGGTTAACTTTACAATTAACAGGCTCATTAAAAGTCCCAACATGATAATTACAGACTAATTTTAGATGGAAGGTTGTATTGCACTGTGTTTGCTAATCTCCGTCCTACATCTGTAAACAGAATTAAAACTCTGTTGTACTGAGAGTACATTATCACACCTCTGCACTGTGTACATTCCATTTCTGGGTAAAAGTGACTGGTTTACAGTAGCTGAAAGCTGGAGATCAGGATCAGGATAAGGAGGAACCAATCAGGAAGCTTCAACCCAAACTTAGAGTCACATGACACAGAAACAGTGGGATGTTTATTGTCTTGAGATAATTGTGTCTGAAAGTAGAATCAAAGTAAAAAAATAATAATTATGTATTTTCCAAGAGGAAGTAATTGAACCAGCTTAGATGATTAGTAGATACATAACACACTGTGGCTGAAGGTTCGTTTTTCTACTGTGTAATGACTCTCTTCATCATTTCTGCCCATTACTGAGCCGACGTGTCTCCAGCCTGTGTTTATCAGAATTATTAACAGTAACAAGAACAGGTTTATGACGCTAAGCGTTGTAATTATGTTCCATTCAGTGTCTTGAGGTGTGTGTGTGTGTGCACATATACTTAGTGAAGAGGAAAATGAAAATCAGGATTTTGAGGTCATTTTGACACTGTGTGTGTGTGTGTGTGTGTGACTGCATCTTCATATGAAGGAGCTGATATCTTTAAAGCTGCAGGCCGTCGCCAGGCAGGAGCAAATCCTCTTGATATTCTTTCCACACACTCACTACTACTCTCATTCCCAGTCCCTGTCAGCAGAATTTATAACAAATTACACCAAAGCAGGTTTTACCATGCATTGCACTCGTGCACGCACGCACACACCAACGCACCTGCACGCGGACACATACACAGCCACGGGCGCATACACACGCACACACACACACACACACACACACACAGACACAGACAATGACCAACTTGGTCTTGTGTGCTGCAGAAATGGCTTCAGGGAGGGAAGAATGAGGCTGTTGTCCACACAAAGAGGGAGGAAATATCTCCCACAAATTGACTTTTCTTTTTGCTTAATGATTTCTCTGTCCCCAGGCATCAGCGTGTGACAGAAAGTGTGCATTTATTATGAGGACATTTTTGCATTCTAAATGAAGTCTCACACAGACACATTACAGCTTCCTGGTTGGAGTTACCTTTAAAGGAAGGTCATCTTGAAAATGAAAGATGTTTTCCATTTAGAGTTTTTTTTTCACATTACAGTAATTACTCTGGCTTTAGTGGACTGTGGTGGGAGCACAGATAATGACAGTGGAGAGAACGTGAAGGTTATGATGATACACAAAGGCCTTGCACGTACTTTTCCATACATTCCTCTTCGAGGCAAGTTTGAACAGGATAACTTTCTACAATCATCGCAGTGTTCATTACAGTTTTGTAACAGAACATTTTTTAATAGGATTAAAAAATGACGTTTATATCTCTAAGTGTTTTCTAGCTCTGATTTGAAACTAGTTCAAGTGTAGTGCTTTTCAAACAGTGGGTTAAGAGCCAGAAACGGGCCTCAAGGATACATTTTGCAGGTTACAGAAATATGGTAAAATAAGCTTAAATATCTGTTGTTTTTTGTTTTTTTTACTGATGCAGCAACATCAGCTTTCCTTTCATGTTTTTTTTAATTTGGGATGTCAACTAATGTAAAATCTCCTGCCATTAGAAGAAGTCTGTTCAAATGGTGGCTGAGGTGCTATAATGGAGTTCTTATTTAGACCACATTACCCACTGCATTAATATAATGTCATGAATAACTGGACTATTTTTGAAAGAAAACTGCGTGCTTTAAAAACTGGGTCATGATCGAAATACTAAGAACACGCACGGGTCCTTCTTCATCATTTTGGAACCTACACTTTTGAGGTAATAATTGCCCCGATTGATTGACAGGTTTAAAACCCAAGTCCCCACTCGATGCCAGCCGGGGGGAAATTAATTCAATTTGTTGTTTTTAAGCTCATAGAAAAAAAGTTGAATAATAAGCAGATGTTCACTGACTGGAATTCAGCCTGACCTGCTTTCTCTCGCTCTAGTTTTTTCTGGTATTGGTTTTTCTTTCTTTTCATCATCAGATTCTTGTGCACACACATCCAGTCTTCTGCTTTCATCTACCAAGATTTTTTTTACATTAGCATACCACAGTAAAAAATGAACATAGTTAAAAAGTAATGAATTCATTTTCAAAAGTGAATTTCCATTGTTGTCACCAGGAAAACATGCATTAAGTGGGTTTGACTGCTACACCATATAACCTCACATTTCTATAAGCATCCAAATCTTCACATTGTCCTCCCTGACATTATATTTATGGCTTTCTCCGCTGGTGGATGACACATCATCAGCATTTTAAACCTTGCCTCCCACCTCAAGGCACCTACGAGCATTGTCAGAGCCCTTTTCCATTATACACACAAGCTGGTATGAATAAAACCCACACCTTACTCTGAAGTGATCACACAGTGATAGTTGAGGAACAATGCTGTTCCTAAGCAACTGATCCTCCTCCATGTGGGGTTTGCATGTTCACTCTGTGTCTGCGTGGGATTCATCCAGGCACTCCACTTTCCTCCCACAATCCACTGTCATGCATCTGAGGTGGAGGGCACATCTCCCCCCGGCTAAATGTAACTGTTTGGAGGTGGTCTGATTAAATGGGTTCATGCATGTAGGTGTGCATGAAAAAGGCTCATGCAACCACGAAGGAGAAATCAGATGTTTGTAAGGCTTGGTCTTAACACCGTGCACATTTGTGAAAACATTGAGACTCCAAAAATATTGCAGTATTTGTGTTTGCATCAGGGTCGCAGCTGTAAAATATCCTGGATCTCCGGGGCACTATTAAAGTTTTCATAGTTAATATTGTTTTAGTTTACTTTTAGCTGAACTTTGACTGACTTTTACCTTCTAAGCTAACCCTAGGCTTTTTTCCCCCAATGTTCAGCACTCTCTATAATTTTTAATCACGTAAAACAAATTCTAAAATAAACAGTATCAATTTATAGTTGTTTTCATGGGGATGTAGCTCAGTGGTAGAGCGTGTGCTTCGCATGTATGAGGTCCTGGGTTCAATCCCCAGCATCTCCACTTTTTTGTCTCCATAGTGTAAAAGTGTTCACACCTGCCTTACAGATGGGTTTGATCACCAAAGCAATGTGATGTCAATCAAGTTCTTATTGTTTTTAATGATTAACTAATTTGTGGCTAGCTTGTGGTGATTAATTTATTCTTCTACATTCCTTTTTGACTTTCTCCTAGTGAGCTATTTTGGGTACATTTATATTTGACTAACTGACATTTTAATATGTCTCCTGCCCCACTTATTACCTGTTACCAGCTATTATTTGGCTTTTTTGAAATTTTAAAATACTGTCATAGTAAGTCTGCTATGGATCTTTCAACACTTTAATTATGCTGATATGGAATTTTATGTGCTCGCTCTACACACTGTTCAATTCATGTACATGTACTAAGTAATCAATGTTTGGGAAATATGTTAATTTTATTTTTCCTATTCCTTCATTTACATTAAGCTTTGTTAAGTCAAACATTCTTTAATTCAAAGGAAAAGCTCTGGCTGCTCTCTGGTTTAAAAGCTTGATCCACAAATTGCTTTTCTCTGCCCTTGAATTCCCTAATTTGATAGAATGTGAGTGTGTGAGTGTGCAGTAAATCATATGATAGTACAAGATATGCCTTTTTGTCTTTGTAATGCTGCCCATTAAATTGTCATTGCATGTCTGTGCCAAGCAGCATGGCAGCCTGGGAGTGAGCTGCTGCTTATGACTAAAGTGTAGGGCAGACAGACAGATGGAGCAAATTATTTTCACTGTATTTTCGACCTTGTTACTGTAGAGACGAAAGAGGTGAAACGCTGGAAAAAAACAAAAACAAAAACAAACCCACAAGATCGTCTTGTCATGTTCCGTTTTAATGGTCACTGCTGTGATGGCATTCCAAGTTTGTCCTGCTGCTGTCGTTCCTCTCTGTTTGTCTTGAGCCCAGAGGCTTTGCCCTGCCCTCTTTCTCTCCCTCTCTCTACTATCAATTATATTAACAGGAGCCTGAAGCTTCCTCCTAGTATGTTTCTCCATTTTGTGACAGGAAACCTTTCTGTTGTTACTTTATGGCCTCCTGCTACATTACTGCACTGCACGGGTAATAGAGCTTACTTTCTATTCCACTCCAGGCTTTGCCCTGCAATCCAATTTGTCTCTCCAACACCAGGCATTTCCTGGTGACAATGAAGTATGTTTATGGCCGTGCTGATGTCATCACATTTCGTTTGTCCCTCATCTCGTAGGGCACAGCTTACAGGAAAATGAATTATGAAACACAAGGGAAAGGATGGATGTTCTGCAGTTAACTTGAAGCCAATTTGCCCTAACATGAGTTGACTTTTGTTTCCGGCTAACTGGAGACACTCCAGCTCCAGAACCTGTGTTTTCCATCTTGGTTTCACTCATGTTAATTATGTATGACCAGTAGGAGGTTTGTGTAGTTGTCTGGTATATCAGCTTCAACTGTGATTGACACAGGGCCAAAAATAACATAGTAAGCTGTCCTGAATTCCTGGTCACACATATCTAAGTTCTAATGTATTGCCTACCAGTGCATGCTGAATCATCTGCTGAGCCAGAGCCTTTAATCATTAATTGATTTAGGAACAGCTCAGGTGGAAATATGCAGCAAATGCTGTATACATGCAATCAAATTTAGATGTATGCTTCCCAAAGGGAGAATGAAGAGAAACTAATAATTTAACTCTGTATTTACGCAGGATTCTTACCTGCAATGTCGGATCATTTTTTTATTGATATGTATTTTATGGTAAATCTGTCACATTGTCATTGTCTTTTTTTTAATTGTGTGATATTTGTATTTCTTTATTTGCTTCTTCCTTCCTTCCTTCCTTCCTTCCTTCCTTCCTTCCTTCCTTTCTTTCTTTCTTTCTTTCTTTCTTTCTTACCTTCTTTCGTTACCTCAAGACTTTTATTCTGAAGGTATCATCGTATGCGGAAGTTGAAGTATACGTCATTAGTGACGGTCTGAAGCGTTAGCCTAACTTTCGCTTTTCATTTTAAAAACGTATGTGTCATGGCCACATTTTTTGGTGAAGTTTTGTCAGTGTTTTCTCGGGCAGTGGAAGATGAGGACGGCGAGGAGTTAGTGGAAGACGAGGAAGATGAACAAATTCGCAGAGAGTTGGAGGAAAAGAGGTAATTAGCATTAGCTAGTCTGCTAGCATGATGACAAGTGTTCGATCAGATTAAATGTAGTACAGAATTCCAGAAGTACATCCAAGAACACTGCAAAGGTTTCGGAAACAAACGTACACAGTGGTCCATTTGATGCTTTGGCAGCTGATTCTGTATCACAGCTTATTTGATACGCGGCCAGATTTGGCACTGTCAAATACCACATAGCCAATTTAAGTTTCACTATGCAAACACCAGGTTTTTGTTAAACTTGTACTGCGGCACTGGTACTACAATGGTGGCACTACAGAGTAGCAGAACCTCTGGACCGTTTTAGTGCTGACATTAAAGTAGCTGAGCCTCCTGAGAAGAGCTGGCTCTTGCCCATCCTTAAGACAACATCTGTGTTGGTAGACGAATCCTTCTTGCTGTGTGATTGGTTAATAGTAAGTTTGGGTCAACATAAATCCAGTTAGTGTGGTATGTTAAGTACAGGACCTAAATCACTTAATTTAGCTAATATATTAAGTACGTACATTTATTTGTTGGCTTTAAAATGTTTATTTTACCCTCTATTAAAAAAAACATGCTAAGCTAATTGTTCTTGACATTTTCACATACACAGTGATTTATCCTAATACGAGTTGCTTTTCATCAGGGAAGTTCATTTGCACTGGAACTCGGAAGTGTCTGAATCACTGCAGTCTGGAAACAAGTTGCAGTGTTCCGATTTCATTCTTGCTGTGGGACACAATGCTGCCAGTAAGTAACTCTTTTAAATCACCTCACCTGTGATGCATGCTCCTAACCAGCACACTACAGTAATACACAGTACACAGTAATATTACAGATCCAGCAATACCTAAATTAATTATTTATTCATTCATCTTCTACAGAGTGTGACTGGAACTTTAATTGGAAGTTGGAACAAAATGCCTTGACGATATAATTATTACTTTGGAGTAAATTTATATAAGAGTCCATAGAAATTAGTGTATCATAAAGGCAGATGATTTTGTGGCAAGGTTTTAAGTTATCATTCAGTGGACCACACACCTGATAAATGCCAGATGATTGCAAAACTGCAAGCTTTAAAAAAAGTCCTTTGGTTGTATTTCTAATGTACCAGTTTGTTCTTTAGTGGTCAAAGTAGATGTATTTCACTCTAAACGTGATGTTAAGCTGAGTAAAAACAGCGTTAAGCCTTCAGTCTAGTTTATTGACTACCAATTATCTGCTGGTTGGCTAATTATTTAAATAGTTATCTGTTATCATTAGCAAAAAAACAAGTGTTAATCATCTGCAAAATGTTGAATAATATCAGAGACAACAGATGATTCACACAAATTAAACAAGGAGTTTGTTTATCTGCGATTCACACAAATTAAACAAGGAGTTTGCCATCTGTTGTGGAAATATAATGTGATCTTTCTCTTCAGGCTTTCTGTCAGTGTACGTTCTCACCTCTTCATCCTGGGAAACCGTGGGTCATGTGTCAGTGTGGAACGAGAGGACAAAGGCTTCAACTGGTCAGAGCAGCAAAGAGTCAGCGTGTGTTTTTCACAGAAACAAAGACGATCCTTCTGTGAGTGCCTCACTGTACTAAGAAGCTAAGAACGTCAGTTCAGTGTTTGTGATTTTAATAATAATTCTGTTGAGTATTCAGTTTTTTCCCTGGTCATAGACTTGTATTAAGAGGAACTTAACCTTAATGGGTTAATAATTTGGCAACAAACCAAAGCTGAGGGAATAATATCATGGCTGCAGAACTACAGCTAAAAAAAATATAAAAGCAATTTGAATGACAGCCTCCGTCACACTTCTATAATTTCAGATCTCCGTCTAGATTTATGTTTTTCATCACATCTAACTGCACTGTCATTTACATCATAAAGTCTTAACAAGAATAAAACATGAAGCCCCGCTTATGTTATAAAAGTTTGAAAGTAGGCCATGACACGAGGGATTAATGAGCCGCGGCAGCCCACTGTTCAGATTTATAACCAGGTCGTTTTCACATGTTCACAGGTGTGTGTGTTTTAATCAAGATAAACATAGTCGGCAGCCGTGTGTGATGGCAGCGTGCTGCTGAGAAAGCTTCAGATTTATCACACACTTTTACGCCTGCTGCCTTCACGTGGTTGCAGAGATTTAATGAGCACGAGGCGAAGCCTCACTCACCTTGTAAAGCAGCTGTGCACAACCGATACTGTGAGAAAAGAAATCACAAATTAATCTGAAGATATCTGGGGAATTTACTCACATTTTTGTGAGTATTTGTTTGCTCTTATTGGACCTCTTATTGGAGAGTTGAAAATGTACACTAAAAGAGAAGAGTGGGAATGACCTGGAGTCAGCAATTATAGCCAACTGGACAGAGCATCTGTGTGTGTGGAGAATAATGCTAATTATGATCAAATCTGTGATTTACCATAACGATACCAGTAGAATTTTTATTAATTGATTAAAATAAAAACTAAATATATAAATAGTATAATAGTAAGATGGTTAGACATTTTGGAGATCCAGCAAAGTCCAAGTGTTTGTGTTCACCCCTGAAACACAATATTGTGAAGAAAAAGGGTATTTAAATCTTTGAATTTAAATTGCTTACAAATAAGAGATTGCAAATACAAATGGGCATCTGTCTTTAAAGGTTGAATATTCAGAGGGTTTAGTTAAGTGTTAATGAACAAAGAGCGTGCAGCTCTCCCTCTGTTCCCTGCAGGAGGTGCTATAATTGCAAATTAAAAGCCCTGGTCTAAACTTGATGTCACACACACACACACACACATATCTATACATACACTCTCAAACGCCTACATCTTTTAGTGCCTAGATTATAATATTGTGTCTCCATTTAGGGTTAGAGTCCGAGTCCGAGCTGTGATATTTTTAATGTTATTTGGCCAGTAGTTCTGTTTAAGAAGTTTTTAAAATCTTTTTTCATGTTTGACTTCACAACTGTTTTGTGGAACAGGGAGCCAAGGCTGTAAAAACTGTAACTAAATATTAGCTAGAGAACAAAAAAAACCAAATCTAAACCGCAGGACCACTTAGTTTGACTTGGAGTTTCTGTTCGATTTCTGATCATTTTACTATCATAAAACATCTCTTCCATTACTTTCCCTCTAAGGTTTTGATATGCCAAGTGTTTTGCTACATCGCAGATGACCAGCTTTTTCAGTGGACTGAAAAGGTAAGCTCTGCTTCCTTTTGGAATGTTGCAGTGAAAATATAATACCTGAAGGTTTCCCCATCCTCAGCACTTTTTAAGCGCAGCAGTAAAACCACAAGGACATGATTATACCATATGGAGAATGATATCATTAGTGATGTGCTTTGGTGTTTTGTTGCTTTCACACAGAGAAACAACTTCCCCAACAATCTGTCATCACTGCAGCTGTTTAGCATTTAGAAAATATACATATTATGCTTGGTGGTTAATTTATGTATTGAGCCGTAGCTGAAGTGAAGGCAACATTTTTTTTGTTTTTTATTGATAATCTTTCATGATGGCTGTATTGAAAATCTGTAATACACTGTATTTTTGTCTGTCAGTTGGTGGTTTAGTATTTGGATGGGCACATGTGTCTCCACAGTGCTTAATCCAAAACTTCATGATTTAAGTCCTCTCAGTGTTGACAGTTTAATGTGCGTTTTCTCACTTTACGACACATATGGGTTTTTAGGAACGTCATGTATTCTCTGACTTATCTTTCTCTATTCCTGCACTGCAGCCATATGGTGCTGAGGGCAGCAGATAAAGAGGCCCATCACAGAAGGAGGATAAATAGCTTATTATAATGTTTTGGATCTGGTGCTGTCACGTTGTCGGCGATCTCTATTTTATATCTCTGTGTATTTACTGACATTAGCTTTGTTCCTGACTCAGAAAACGAGCAGTGACCAAGCAACAGCTTGCGGGGGATTAAAGTGCAGCTAATATTAGCCACACGGCTGTTTTCACTGTGGCATAAACAGTGTGACAAAGTTTTGCAGTAAGAAAAACAAACATGTCGGCATCACAATATGTTACACTGAAGGAGGAACAAGGGTGATTTGTGGTGTTGTGCTTTTCACGTCTCTGTGAGATGGAGAGGAGGTAGAAAGTGCGATAAGATCAGGTAATTGATTTGCACGTTTTTATTTTGCATTTCTGAAGGTGTAAATTGACTCTCGTTATAGGGTGACAGGGTGCTGGAAGCGTTTAAAAAAATAGTCAAGTGTCACACGATGTGAGCATCTCATAAATCTTCTTTAGAAGCTGCAGAAAAGCCACAGAATCGACTGTTTTTATGTTGTGCAAGGCAAAGCATGGGTGGTAGCTTCTAAAGAGGCTGGAAGCTCCTTAGTTACTCACTGTCTGTTTTGGTGCAATGATGAGATTGGCTGCAGCTCCAGCAGCAGCTAAATAATTGCTAACTTCTCAACTACTCAACTGATATTTGTAATCAAGATGGATGCACTGCATTGGATTGCGAAAATAATTGAGGCAATTCTGGAGGTATGTGGGGGAGTCTAACCAAGTCCTCGTTAGATGTATCTAATAATGTATCCAGTGTTTGAACTTCATCTCACTGTAATAAAATGTCTGTTGTCTGTTTGTCCCTTCGAAGTCATATGTTGGATTGTTGTTTCTTTTGCAGGTCTTTGCTTGTCTTCAGCACAGAGGGTTAAATGTGACAGTGCTGTCTGATTGCTCTGTGACTGATTACATGACAGCAGACCATCTGTGCACTAGCTCTGCCCCATTCCTGCGTTCTCTCCACACTGGTGTATTCAGTGGCCGCACTGCCTGCCCATCACTGGAGCAACCCAACATAATCACTGGGCTCTCAGCTTCAGGTACTGTCACTACACACTTAGTTTCACTGTTGCAGGTGTCTTAACTTAGCATATGTGCTACAGATGGTAGCAGTACATTTTAGTTTTACAAAACTGTCCAGCATTAAAAGTGACGCATATTCTCTTGTGAATGGAAGAAAGAAAGAAGAAAGTGAATTATTTGTCATTGTGACACAGCACACCACAGCACACACAACAAAATGTGACCTCTGTTTTTAACCCATCACCAAAGTGTGAGCAGCTTATAAGAACCCGGGGAGCAGTGTGTGGGGACGGTGCCGTGCTCAGAGCACCTCAGTGGTAACTTCACAGCTGGTGGACTAGAACCAGGACCCAAGTCTGCTTCCTTAACCACTAAGCCACCACTGCAGCAATACAAATATTACTGTTCAACTACATTATGCTTGGGTTGATTTTATTTTATGTGAAATTAAAGTTATTTTATTTAAATACTCATATTAATTCATCGTTTTGCTTATATTATCTAATATTGCAAAATTTTGACTTTGCAAGAATAAGTCAACAGCCAAAAATTGTTGTTTCCATGTCCTGCAGGACTGAGAGATTGTAGCCTTTAAACTAGCTAATTAAACAATAAAGACAAAGGTGACATTCAGTGACTTAACCTTGTTGATTTTAGGCAGAGTTGTGTTTGATCAATGTTGTATCATCTGATGCTACTTGAGGTTTCTGATGGTGAATCTTTTTTAAAAAATGTCCATTCGTTTGCACCCTTCCTGGAAAGACATTAGACTGCAGAGCTTCTCACAGTGATCACTTCTCTCTGTGAAGTAATAAAGCTAAGTGCTGCACTACACAAGAGTATTAGTCTCTTTGTTGTGACTATAAATCTAACTTTTGTCAGGGTTCGTTCTCTACGTTTTCTCCTTGGAAGTGTCCTTGAACAAGAAATCAATTCCAAATTTTGTGCTTAGTCCTGGTGTGTGTGTGTGTGTGTGTATGTGAGAGAACTGGAACAACCTTCGAACAAAAACGTCTGCCAACTAAATGAAATGTGGCTGCATTAGGCTTCCCTCCACTCTCTGGGAACGTAATCCTGCATTCAGATTTGGTCAACTTTAGCCCTGATGCACTTAAAGACATTGGCCGTTTCAAACAAATCCATGTGACCCCTGAAAACAGACCCCTGGTCACTGATCATTGACGCTTTATTGATCTCACTGTAAACTGTCCTAGCTTCACGGATTGGGAATATTTTTATAATATATGTCCTTTTTTGTACTTTTGTAGATTAACCTTGTTTTTTCTTCTTTGTGCTGTTTCATTAGTACTGAATCACTGCCAGGTTTACAGGATCGCTGCTGTTGTTTACCAGTGTTACAGTGATGTCAACGGCCCCGACTCTGTCTCTATGGAGACCTTCAAGCCTGCACTTGCCAAACTTGGAAAATCCATACAGGTTAGACATTAGACTTTTTTTTCTTCTTCTTTTTATCCCCTTTTATATATTTAAACAAATTTTAGAAAGGTCAGACTGGTTACAATGAAGAACAGTATTATATTAAACATATTACATTTTTAATAACCAGACCAATAGTTTTATTTGCTTTATCTAAAAACTAGAGAAATTGTTTCTTCAAAAGAGTTCTTACAATTCTAACATATTTGCTGTTTTAAGTGTAAATTAAATAAAATTAAATAAAAAGTCAGATGCAGAAAATCATTCCTAAGACAACTGACAAACATGTAATAATGATGATTACAAATTCATTAAAAACATAGCATTAGACATTGTATGCATTATTTTATACAAATGTAATGATGTCTTTTTGTGTTATTTAATGTATTTACCTTTCATTGTAATTCCTTGTTTATAAAATAATGTATTCTCTGCATTTTCTCCTCCCTACAGCTAGACTCCTCTCCCAGCACAGATGTCCTGCGAAAATCTGTCCAAACCACTGACATTAAGAGTAACCTATATATCTGAATATGGCCAGATTGCACACTGTGTGGTGCAATTAAGTTACAGTTCACTTGATTAAATACTGTCATTTTTTAAAAATAAACTACTTAAATCTAAAAAAAATAGATGACCAGCTCATGTTTGATGCTTTAATTGATAATTAAAAGATACATATTAATTAACTGATACAATGCCTGCAGGAGGTTTGCCCTGAAATTACTATATATACCACTGTAGACTTCAGATTACCCAGGTGTTTTTAATGTAGAAACTGAAGAAAATAGGAAAGAGGGTTTGAAGAACTCTGGAAAGATATATTTTATATTGTATTACTCAGAATATCACATAGATGTTTATGTTTTATGCATTTAGTAAGGTTTTATGCATTTCAGATCAGTCATCTGTAAAAATCCAACAGATGATGGAAGGCATGGGCTTTTTCTTCTGTCAGCTTGTTTTTGTTTTTTCACTTTATTTTTTCCTTCTTAATTTTATCATTTACATTTGAATTATTTACTTGAGCATAAGGTCAATGTTTTATTGATGGCTTAATACATTTCCAACAAGATAATTTTAAGTTTTGCTCGCCACCAACTGATTACAAACGACAAACAAATCATGTGTATTGTTGTTTGTGCTCCTTTCTTCGTGGGGGCAGTAGTGCGTAACAGCTGACGTGAGGCTACACCACGAAGAACAAAGAGAGCGAAACTCAAACAGAGTTGTCGAACAACCGAAGGCCTGGGCTTAAATGGACAACAATGCTTTCTCTTTGGTTAATTTATAAAGGCGAACAAACAGTATGCGTAAGAAATGTTCCTAACCCATGCGGTATTTGATGTCTACGTCTGAAACACCTTGTAAGCGCGTCAATCTGGTTATGAAAGCTAGTTGCTATGAATGCTAGCCGAGTTAAAGCTCAGACCCACGGCCAAAACAAAGGCTCAGTTAGCAGTGAACAACAGCAACGAGCCTCCAGAACCAATCGATCTAACAGAGTGCTGGCAGAAAGGAACCAGGCTGTGGCAGCAGTTGGAGCCTGGGTGGAGGACGGCCATGATTTCGAACAACACCCCTCTGTAAGTCTAGTTATTAACCTGTATATCTTCGCAATGTGTAATCAGTATACACCTTAAAGGCGTTTTCCTCCTCGTATACAAAACACACCCCATTTTATTAAAGGTTCGTGTGTCTTCGCCAATTTTATTTCTTAACACATTTAATCATTAACCATAGTTCCATATTCTTAACGTACACTGTGTATGTTATGTATGCATATTGTGTTCTTTGCAGTTTTATTTGACTTAAGTTTCGATATTCTGCTTGTATAGTTACACAAAAACCTAAACTGTTCTTCTATGTCTTGTTTTAGACTCTGGCTTCGATAACTGAGAAGCTCCAGACAGAGAGGAGAAGACAGAATGAAGAGAGCCTTCGTCGTTTTCAGAATGATGTGCGCCACCGTGTGGCACTGCAGACCCAGCTCCTCAAGAAAAGACAGCAACTTCAGAGTGGACTGGTGGTAATGAAAAAATGATTGTATTCATGTCAAGTAGTGCATATTTACTAATCAGGGTAATGGACTTTCTGTGTTGTGTCATTGTTATGAGTCGATGCTGTAAGTGAAACCTTCTTGTTAAAATTGGTTATATTCAGGTGAAACCTGGCAGAAGAATCTCAGAACATTTGGACGTCAAGTCCCAGCATGTGCCTCTTGGGGACGCGGTGATGTCACAAGGAGTTACTGCAAAACACAAGTTATTGCAGCAGAGTTATGAAGAGGTGAGAGGGGTTGGTTAAATTAAGATTTCACATTATTATAGTAGGTCACACCGCACATGTAGGTACAAGGGTCAAAATGTTTTTCTTCTGGCTAAAAACTTGAGGTTTCCTTAGGCCTACGTTTGGATGTGTCCAGGACAGCTCCTGGCTGCTGTCTCAGCAATTTGTACATGGGTTACACAAATGTGCGTCTGAATTGTGGCTGTAAGGACTTAGTGTTCATCCTAGTGACAATCAATCACACAGTACACCAGGGTCCTGAAACAGTACCAACAGGTTATAAAATGAGACACTATGACTCACTGAATCATGATAGCCTCTTTTTCCAGAAAGAAAAAAAAATCTTTAATATATTAACTTACTAAAACAAGATGTTTATAAATCTTAACAATGACACTTTTTAATATAAACAATTCATAAATTATCACATTCATATTGCAACATAGCCTGTTTTAATAAATGATGAGAGATATAACCCCTCTCTTAGTTTGCCCTTTGCCACAGTTAAAAACATATTTCAACCTACTGTACTTCCTCCAGTCACTTTGTTCACACCATCACAAGTCACTGTGAGACTGTTTCTGACAGTTTAATGTGAAAACCAAAATTGACAAAGTCGTGAGCTGAGCCTCATGTAGCACTGGAATAACAAATGTGAACACTCACTGTTAAATGATCCTCATTAACTTTTGATAACTATATGGGTTAACTAAAATTTAATTAGTTGTATTACATACTACAGATATTTTGGCCTTATACAACTACAAGTTGTCCAACAGAATAGAGCAGATATGCATATTTACAAAATTATAAGTTAGTAATTTAGACATCACTGATATAACTTTATCCTAAACTCCTAAAAAGTTTAATATTGTATCAATTAAATATTGGAAAACGTGCTGCAGTCTCCCATTGTCTTGTTTAAGCATTGCCTTTACAGCATTCATTGTCTAAGGCAGTCGGAATCACTGCATTTTCTTCCTGTGTGAGTAATAAAATAATGTGACTATGAATAATCTGCAGTGTTATTTGTTTCCATGATTTTCCAGGCAGGTGAAGGCACGAGGCTCATCAGACATAAACTGGCTGCCTGTCGCCACAGAGAAACAGCATCAGACCTTCCTGGGGGGAATTGGAACATGTCTCCAAACAGACATGTGAGTGTCTCACAGTTCTTCCTCTTTATAATAATTTCCTTTAGGTGTTGGAATGTTGCACAATATGACAATAACTTCCTCTGTGTCCAGCAGAAAAGTGCACACCATGTGGTCTGGACAGAGCAAGAAGTGGAGGATGACACTTACACAATGGAGGAAGGAGGTTGTCTTGACTTCAGTCGTCAACATAAATGTCCCCTTGTTCAGCAGAGGGTTAGTTGATTTTCAGTGTTCAATAAAATTTAAGTAATTTTGAAAAAAATAATTTTGATTTGTTTTGCTGTAGGATATATGACAAACAGTGCTACATATACCTCTATTAAAAGTTCTTGAATAGATAGATATACTTTATTGATCCCAAGCTTGGTCATTACGGCATAATAATAAAAGTAAAATAGTTTTACATTATATGTCTGCCAGTAGAATGTGAAATTATAAGTATTTATATGTAAAATTCGTCATAATAGGTGTAACAGCTTTTCCCTCAGCAGTTATTGGCCTTTTCTCAGATGCTTTGCACTTTTTGCTAACAGGATTTTAAAAAGTCTGAAATTCCCTCTGGTTGTTTCCTTTGTAGGCAAATAGTTTTAACAGTTGTGTTGCTTTATGTTGTCAACATTAACCAGGTTTTTAATTTAGTAAAACATTATTTTGAACCACATCAGATTCCCATTAGAAGAAAATGGAGGTTAAAGCATGATGGGAAATAACTGAGTGAAATCTGTGGTACAAACCAAATCAGAAGTAGTTTTATTTCCCTATAGAACTGAAATAGAGTTAGTTCTAAAAGAAAGGGTACAAATGACGAAGATACCTCTGTTGCTTCCATTACTGTTACATATCCAAGCACAAAAAACACAGAACAAAAAACTGCAGTCTAAATTTTACTATAATTATCTTCTCTGTATTGCAATTTAAAAATGTTGGTGCTTCCTGGTGTTACTACTATTTAACTTGACCCTCAGGTATTGTATTATATTTTTTTTAAATCACTATAGCAGACTATTACTGTTAGTATTTAATTTTGATAAAAACAATAGTAAAAACTTTAATAAGAACTTTGTGCACTGTAGACAAAAACAAACATTAATAAGCTTTATCATTATAACTGTCTTAAGTGCAAAACTAGGGGCCGTATAATAGCATCTGACATTTTTTGCATAAACAATAAACATAGTAAACTCTGTAATAATTGTTCGTTTCAGGACAGAAGACACGTAACGTGGGATTCTGACAAATTACAGCCTGATTCTGAATCCAGCCTCAAACCCACAAAAATTCTTTGGCCAATGAATGACCAGGAGGAGCTGAAAAGACAGGTATGTATTTAATATTTGCATTAACATTGCCTTGTGAATACTTTTTACATTTAATCTGCTTATCTGTGCAGTGGCAATCTCGCTTCTGGATGAAACGTCGTCAGTTCATGGACCACGAGAGAGAGCAAGTGAAAGAGAACATGCAGCACAGGAGACACCTGAAAAGGACAGAGAGGTGATGGTGGACGTACCACTTCCACCTATGTAGATTATTTATATTTAGTATACATGTGCTGTGGTGGTCAAAAGTCATCACCATCCTATTATTTTGTCAGCTATGGCCCAATATTCTACATCTGTGTTTCTGTATCAGCTTTGATTTAGCTACAATACTTTCTGTTCAAACCTGACTAAAACTCAGACATAAGAATCATGATAATTATGTGATTATTCAGTAAGAAGGTAATTGCTCAGACATGTGTGCCTCTAATAGGATCAAGGCAGAGAAAGAACAGATTCGTTTGGAGGAAGAAAAAAAGTTAGAAGGTGCTCGACAGCTCGCAGCAGCCAGGCACATGCTGGAGGAACGGGAGCTACTGATTCTAGAACGACTGAAGCTGGAGGAGGAAGAGAGAGCTGCTGAGCTGCAGAGGACAAAGAAGGAAGAGAAACAAAAAGAAACTTCCAGGTAAATAATAGAGGACTTTATGGGAGTGCTTGTTAAATGGAGCTCTTGATTAGTTTGTTCGGGGTTTAGTTCCCCAACCAGTGACTTCTGAAGGACATGATAGGTTTGAAAATTTTAGGTCAGTGTTTAAATTAACATTACATGCCTTTAAATATTTAAAGCAATTCTAAAGAACAAGGGCTCATTTAGGGCATAGTATATTACACAGCAACATTACATTTTTTGGTCAAAAATAAATTTATGTTTCCCAACCAAGTGATTGGTGGCGGTCTTTTTAATTAGTCAAACAATTATATTATGGCAATGTGTCATGTGACCGCTTAGGTTTTTAAAAACTCAGTGTGATGACTAACCAGACCAGAACTTAGATCTGTGTTATTGCTGCAACAGAAAGAGAGAAGCACAGTCTTAAAAATATGTAATGGCTTCATAAGGTTGAATGTAAAAGATGTGAATGAAACTCTGCAGGTACGTTGATGCTCTGAGAGCACAGGCGAAAGAGAGACTGTCTCAGGAGAAAGTAGAGCTTCCTCCTCTCTGTTGCTGTGCCTCCTCTTTCTGGGACTCCCATCCTGACACTTGTGCTAACAACTGTGTCTTCTACAACAATCCCAAAGGTACCTACTGTAAACACACTGTCAGCTGCTTTACTTTCTGCAGTGTACTCACTAAGAATGTGCTTCAGTGAAACAATAAACAACAGGCTTCACAGTTGCTTTTATTCTTTCATTCACAGCTTATGCCCAGGCGTTACACTCTGCGATGATGGGCTTGGGTTTTCAGTAAGGGAAACGTACTAGGCTGGAGTCGAAAATGCCATTGAGGAAGAGAGCTCTTTTCTATTTGTTAAGTCTGTCAGTCAGGTAATACAAATATATGCACAGTGTTAGTAAAAGTACAACACACAGTGATGAAGATTGTATTCTTTATTGTCATTGTAACACAGGGATACAGCGAAATTGAGCCTCTAGGCAGCTTTTTAAGATGATATTTGAGGTGCAAACAAAAGCATCTAGTCCAGCTTAAACAAAATGATCGTCTCTATTTGACTTAGTTGATGAAAACAAAGACTTGATACCTGCGAAGGTAGACTGCTACATCATTCCTTGTTTACGTTACTGTGGTTTTTAGTGTCAAAGAGAAATAAACTAAATTTAAAGGTAAATGTTTAATTGATAAATTATAATGAAAAAACACTACAAAACAGTTTAATTTCATTTATTTTAAATAGTAATACAATGATATATACAAGGTATCTACAAGATAGTGTTGTAATTGGTCACACATTTTGGTAACAAATACTGTTACTGTGTATGAATTAATGTAGGTGTGTGCTGTGTGTGTTAATATATTTTTTAAATATACCATTTATTTTCTTACTTTGAATTTCTCTTGTAAAATGTGACACTATCATAATAATGATAAAAATATATTTATTTAACTGATGTTTACTTTTTGCACTTGCATAATTATAACCTAATTGTAAAACATTAAAAAAAAAAAAATCTTATCTGCAATACCGCGATGGTCCCTTTGTGTTGATTGGGCGCTGTTGAGCTCTATATGGATTGATCCATGTCTGCCCACAGTCGGTTGGTGGCCCAGCACCACATTTCAGCTGTTTCCGCTTTGTCGTCATCTCGGCTGGGGAGGTCACGTGTCTGCCGGGACAGTCCGACTGGAAAAACGACTGGAATAAACATCGGGGTTTAAAACGAATAATTATATCTGTTTTCTAGTTATAACGGACGCCCTTTTTTGGATTCATGCTAGAGCCGTACGGAGGTAGGAGGCTGGCTCTCAGGCGAGACTCATAAAACCCTGGCGTACAGAATGGAGATCCGCTGCTGCTTTACGGACTTTATCTACTCAGACGAAGCTAAACGATTGCTCCTTTATTCTATTAGCACTTAGCATTAGATCTTTTCCAGCGATTTTTAATATAACAATATTTATTTTTTAAATTATTTTATTCCTCAATCAGTTTTTGTCTTTTGTGTGTTATTTTACGTAACGATCTGTTTATAACAATAGTCTCCACATTTAAGCCAGTATCACTTTGATTTTTGTTAGCATTTAGCCCAATGGTGCTTATATTAATTTCTGGCATAGTATTCTGAGCTTTTCGGCCTTCTAAATTACTTCTGGCATAGTATTCTGAGCTTTTCGGCTTTCTAAATTACGTCACGTTTTTAATTTTTTTTTTTTTTACAAAATGAACTCCGGTCGGGCTCCTGGAATACGACTAATAACGTCGTTTTCTCGAGATAGTTGGTAAGTTAACATAGTTCACACATTACAACCTTAATAGTATGTGTCAGTGTTATCTGACTAATGTTAATGATTTACTCTTCACCACTGATAAACACATTCATTCCGTGGTTTTCCAATGAACATTTATTGTTGTTACCCATGAGTTCTATGTTTATAACATGTAATTTATTTTTATTTTGAATATTTTATGGCAAACTCTACCGTAAAATGTATTTCAGAAGCTTTCTCTAAAACTAACACACAACTGATCTTTAACGAGTCGATGGTATCCGCAATACCTCTAGAATTTTAGGAATTCACACACCAGCCACTTCTAGCACTACTTTAGTACATTTCCAATCATTAATAACCTACTATTCTTACAAAAACAGTGATTAATCATTTGTTGTGTGAGGTTTATTGATTGACCTTTCCATTCCACCAGCCGTCTGAATTTACTGATTTCCAAATTGTTTTCAAGATAACAACAGGAAAAGACACAATTGACTGTCTGGAGTTTTCAAATAAAACGCTACTTCTATAACAACAACATTAATTCCTACAAGAATATTTTAATTGACTAATCAGTGGATTCATTATATGAATTTCCTCAATGGTTAAATGCAATTGAATCTATAAGTAATCATCGTAATTGTTTAACGTTTATATTGTCAAATATATATTCAGGCTAAATGTGAATGAGTAAAGTTCTTCATTTTCAAGCAGTTCCTATTTATCAAAGTACAATGCCACCTTCAAGCATTGTTCACTTCTGGTTTTGTAGGACACTTAGGCAAATGTGAGAAATTCCTTTCTTTCTCTGTGCTACGTCACTGACTGAATGCTTCTACTACTCGAAAGGCTTGTTGTGGAAAAACAAACCTTTTGAGTTACCCTGTCATTTTTAGGTTTTTGTCACTTCCTATAAACAATGCTACATTATATTTTATCTATCCTTGACAAATATGACAAAAAGACTTATATTAATTTGTAGCTAAACCTTTATGTAACAAAGCTTTAAACAGTCTTTAGATAGTAAGAGATATTCTTAAATACATGGTAAGTATACGATACTGAATATTTGCCTTATTCAGTATAACCAGTGGGAAAACTTAAAATCTTGTAGTAACAACTTTCAACTGACACTTTTATGTAAACTTTCAGAAACCTTTTAAATATCTGTTCTTCAAGCTTTACAACATTTTTCACAACATTTCTGTCAGTTGTGAAAATATTTTAATATTTTAACAAGTTGCTGGTGTTAATTGAATTTCTACTTGACAGCATTGTGCTATGTCTCAAGGTTGTGCCATAAAAGCACTCAGTCAAAGGTCAAATATATGAATAAGAAAAAAACAACATTTTATTACCAGGTATTTGTCATGGTGCTGTTGTGGCTTTGACCCAGAATAACACAGTTGTCAGTGGAAAAACATCCATAAAAATGTTATTGATTTATGGTGTTGTTATCTTTGAGTTTGTGTCCATACTGATGTTTCTAAAAAGAGAATTGAATTTTTAAAAATAAATATATATTAAGATCCATTAATTTATTCCCATATAGGTTATCTTGTTCTATTTGTTAATGAATAAGTAATAGTGGAACTAGTTATAACATTGATATTGATTCTTGTATATGTTATGCAGTTGTTCAACTTTAATTGAACTCTTCTCCATTTGCAGGTATCGCAGTTTTATTCTTTTTCTCACGTTCCTTTTTTACACGGCATACCACTTGTCACGGAAACCTATCAGCATTGTCAAGGTTAGACAATTTTATTCCATTAATTTTTTTTTTTTACATTTACTATCGATGTAAGGTGGTTAAAAAGCAAATGTTTGTGCTGCATATATGTAATGTTCACAACATTTTAAAAAACTTTTAAACATTACAATTGTAACCCTTCTTCTACTCTTTTTTTTTCTTTTCAATATACATATTTTTCCATAAAATCTTTTTCCTCCGATTTTCAGAGTGAGCTGCACAGAAACTGCTCCAACATCATTCGACCTGCTGACCTTAACATAACCAACAATGCTACCTGGTGTAATTGGGTGCCTTTTGGTAATTACTTATCATTTTTTATCTTCTCAAATTTAGGAAACTGATAAAGAATTTGGAAGAAATGAGAACAAGAGAAGAATTCTCCTATTTGTTTGTGCTATGAATTTGTGGAACATAAAATACATGATGTGCCTTTTCTAGATGGAGACAACTATCAGACAATATTCGGGATCTTGGATAATTGTTTCCTGGTCACATATGCCATTGGCATGTTTTTCAGGTTAGTAGGTTTTGTTGATGCCATTTGTTACTTGTTCTGATTTTGTTCACAATACATTCAACATTAAACTTTCTTTTTTTTTGGGATGACAGTGGCATATTTGCAGAGCGCCTCCCACTGCGTTACTACCTGAGTGTTGGGATGCTGTTGAGTGGGCTGTTCACGTGTCTCTTTGGCCTCGGCTTCTACTTGAACATTCACTCATTGAGTTATTACGCTTTTGTCCAGGTAAAGATGCAGCCCCATACTGTTCAACTAACAGTAGTTGACCTTCAGATTAATTTGTATGTCAACACAGAAATTACATTTCTAGTTTGTTTGTTTACCTAAGCAGCCTTATTAGGTGTTGTTAAAGTGTACAGGTATATTTTAATTCACTTTTTGTTTAATTTCAAATTTTTATTTTTTAAACAGAATCAGAAGGAATTTGTGCAGATTCATACAGTAGAGACAAATCAAGCTCTAATTCTGTCTGTCATAGATATAAACCATAAATCCCATAATTGTCAGAAAACAGTGAAATATTCCAAATAGTGTTTCACAGTTTAAAGCAATAATTGAATTTGACAGATCATTGTCACATTTGTTCAACGGTTGGTGTGACAGAAGTTAACTTTCAGGCTCAGCACATCATTCCACTCCTTTTACGAACAGAGATCCCACAGCAGCTTAGGCTTCTCATATGTCACATGACTCACAGCTGCATCGTATGACTGCAGGCACGTGTCTGGGCTTTTTGAGTTTTTTTAGAGAATGTTAACAAGTACAGTGTGCTTTACACATAATTCTTATAAACAATTTGACAATTTATATACAATAAGACTGCAAAGCTCAGATATTCTGGGTTAACACGGGTCTGTCTTGTTTCGCTCTGCAGGTCATGAATGGGCTTGTGCAGACCACAGGTTGGCCAGCAGTGGTGGCTTGTGTCGGCAACTGGTTTGGAAAGGGGAAGTAAGTACAGGGAGAGAAGACCTGCTGACTTTACAGTATCATATGTCTGTTTTTATAGCTGACACAGGTGCTTTACTCACATTTTGAAAGTCCAGTGGGAAAAAACAATTATTGAACATCAGTCCTTATTCTTAACTCTCATCTTAGCTGCAGCAACTAGCAATCATGTAGGTTGGTTGTAAATCCTCTTCTTGTTCCTCCTGTTTTTGCCTCCCTGAAACTAAAATGACTCAAATATTTGTGACCAACCAAATCCTTTTTTGAGGAGTTCTTGAAACTTAACCTATAAAAACAGTGTTCTTTTAACTCTCCCATAGTGATCACACGTTTAAGAATTGGCCCAATTTATTTCTGACTTCCACTAATACCTTCAACTAGAACTTATTTGTGTAGTGCAGTAAATACTCAATTATAATGATGATGTTGCTGCGATCACACCAGTGCTGGTTTTGCGTCATAGAAACGCAAAGGGCTGTTGTTCAATGCACTTGTGAAGCACAAATTGGTGCTGCAAATATTTTCGTCTCTTGGCTGGCCGAAGTAGAATAACAGGCTTGGGGAGCAGCAATTATTATGCACAATCTTAAGGACAGTGACGTTTTTAATGCTTTATGTACGCAGCAGAAGTTAAAAATAGCTTAAAACCTCTAACCATTTCCAGCTGTAATGACAGAGCTGATGTACTGAGTTGTGTAGTGTTTGATGTGTGCTATCATTTAAATTTTTACAAATTAAAGCATTACTTTTGGTTTAGAAACGCGAAAATTTCCCACACCTTGGTGAGTGATTTTACTCAGATTGTCCTTTATTATTTTTTCTCCTTTGGTTGAGACTTAGGCTGCTCGAGTGTAAAGAAAATCTAATTACAATCCTGTTGGTCAACATTGAACTCACAAACATTTAATGCCTGCTACACAAAAAATAAATAAATTCCAAATAAAATACCAAAAATATAAATGAAATATAAAAACATTGCGTATAAATATATATTGGTTTGTTTATATTACACCTGATAAATACTTCAAGAAAATCCCACATTATTTGCATGTAACTTCTAAAGCAGCTATGTTGAGCTTGAAAAGCATGTGTCTACTCCCTGCTTTGGGAATACATTCTAACCGTTTTATTCAGGTAATGACTGAGAACAGGACAGTATGATAATCTGAGTGCACACTAACCTAAGGCACATATATCACTGTTTCCTAAATCCTAAATTTAAATGTTTCAGTTTCACCATAATAGTTGGTCTGATTGTGTTTTGATCTTCAGGCGTGGCTTCATCATGGGTGTGTGGAACTCCCACACCTCTGTGGGAAACATCTTGGGTTCACTCATAGCAGGAGTCTTTGTATCCTCAGCGTGGGGACTGTCCTTCATCATTCCTGGGGCTATCATCGCTTCCACTGGAATCATCTGCTTCTTCTTCCTGGTGGAGAGTAGGTTTCTGTTGATGATGTGATTCCTGTAAACACACAAACGAATGAAAGCAGACTTTATTCTGCATCAAGGTTCTCTGCTGTTGTAAAGACCCTGTGTAATTATTTCTTTTGCCTTTATCTACAGGACCTGAAGATGTAAATTGCACTCCTCCTCAACACTATGTAAGTTGTAATAAATGAAACGTTTCAAAATTAGACTTTCTCAAATATTCCAAAAATTAAGAATACATAAATTCACTTTCTTTTTGTGTATGCTCAGTGACTTCGACATCTTGAATCTCACGCTCATGAGAACTGAAAAAGAAAATCACACTTTTCAACACACAAATTGTATTGTTGCCTCACTTCTGCTTCGGCAACACTATACTCACAGGACATACATGAACATTCACTTTTTAAAAACATTTTAAAACCAAGAGGACTGATGTGGACTGACAGTTGTGCTTGTGTGTGTGTGTGTGTTAGAACAATCAAGATCTTGGTGAAGTACAGCCTCTCTTGCAGGGAACGCTCGCAGATTCTAATGGCGCCATCTCCACTGAGACTACGGTGATTGTTGAAGACCACACCGAGGCCATCAGCTTCTGTGGAGCTCTAAAAATACCAGTGAGCACGTTTATTCAATTCCTAAGCTTCCTCTAACGGGGAGGCAGGGAGGTTTTGGGTTTATTTTAATCGAGTGTGTAACAATATGTCTGAAAGCATTGTAGGCTAGTAATCTAATGCAGGTATCTGGCTCCCTCTGCTGGTCTCGAAAGCATACATTGGGCATTGTTTAAAAAGTCACTTGACAGAAGAAGTCGAATATGGTCATTACACAACTATTAAATATTGATATGCAAACATTAACTGCAAATGGAAAACACGTATTAAAGAATTCTGGTTTGATGTTTTTGTTTCAGGGAGTGGTGGAGTTTTCTCTGTGTCTGCTGTTTGCCAAACTTGTCAGCTACACCTTCCTCTACTGGCTGCCTCTTTACATCTCCAATGTTGGTCAGTGATTAGAGATTTATGTTTTTGTCATTTTAAAATTGAATCATTGTTAAATGTTATTTGTAAAGCAAACACACACACTCTCGTTTATACATTTCAGCTCATTTCGATGCAAAAGAAGCAGGAGACATGTCAACACTGTTTGATGTTGGGGGAATTGTGGGTAAGTTACACTCTGTACACTTGTTGTGAAAGGGAAACTGCAGACAGTGTGTGATCACAATTTAACAAATGTTTTATTATTAACCCCAGATTCAAAGTCAATCAAAATTTCATCCTTGATTGTCAGAATTGCTGTTGTTAAACAGCACTGGTACCATCATACAGTTGCCACTGAGACATTGTGTGACTGTATATAATTGTTATGTACACACAGGAGGCATCATGGCTGGTGTGGTGTCAGATTATACTGGTGGAAGAGCAACAACCTGCTGGGTCATGTTAATGATTGCTGCGCCCATGGTGAGTGTTACTTCATTGAACTGTTATCAACGGTTCCTAATGCAACAACTTTATTAAAATTTGTTTGGAAAACATGTGACATCTACTGATGGATGGTTGGTTTTTGTTTCAGCTTTTCCTCTATAACAGCATTGGACAAACTAACCTCACTACTACCATCGGTAAGATTCCTTCATAGTCTTTACTAGAGTTGTCCTGGTACAATTTTTACAAACTGATAGGATTATATATTCATTTAACCTTCAGAAGTATTTCCATTTTTATACTCGTTTTTGACAGCTGGTTGTGACATAATATCTGTTCATTCGATTATCATGTATTCAGATGCAAGTACAAGTATAAACAGGCCTGTTACTGCTCCCAGCATCAGTATTTTGCTCTTGTTTTTACTATGTATGTGACTATAAATAAGTTCAGATGGATCTTTATCTTATTCTGTCAGAAAAAATACATTTACATTATTTCTGTGAAGCTTGTTTAACATTTCCTTTCGTACACAGTTATGTTGCTGGTGTGTGGAGGCTTGGTGAACGGACCCTACGCTCTCATCACTACTGCTGTAGCTGCCGACCTGGTAAGACCCCGAAACCTCAAAAGCATTTAGTGGAACTTATTTAAATATATAAACCACACTTCTATAATGTACGTTTATCTGCATTTTTGCATTCTTTGCTGCAGGGCACACACGAGAGTCTCAGAGGAAACTCCAGGGCCCTGTCGACTGTTACAGCCATTATTGACGGGACTGGATCAATAGGTAGGTACACGTTGTTATTTTAATGCTCCTGCACTAATCACTGTGGAAATTTACAGTGAGTCACATCAGCATTACCATTAACTCCCTGCTGTTTTGTTCTGGTTTATGGTGTGTTTTAACAACTTTAAGCTCATCCCTTAGGTTTTATGACCCACAAACAAGCTCTTAGTCTTGATAAAAATACATTTACTGTACACCCCAGTACACAGTAGCTGGACATTATTGTTGTAGGGTTTCTGTGTTTGTCTTTTGCTTAATAAAATAAGTTAATCTATTGGCAAAATATAATGGTCTTGGATTTAATTAAATAACGGTCTTTCTGCTTGTTTGGCTCTTTAATTTAGTGTTTTGTCTGCAGTTAATGATCAATTTCTTATTTTTTTATTTATTTACTTATAATTAGACACCTTTTTTTCGAGGAATGCTAATACACTGGTCAACCAATAATTACTTGGTCCATATGGCCAATATGATAACCAATAATTTCCTTTTATTTCTACTTCTTCCTCACCTTTTTGCAACCTAACATTTGACCATTTAGGTCATTTTTCAAGTTTACAGTCTTCTACTTGTGATTTGCAGGAGCTGCGTTGGGCCCTCTGCTGGCAGGGGTGATTTCTCCCACAGGCTGGAACAATGTCTTCTACATGCTGATGTCTGCAGACATCTTGGCCTGTTTGGTAAGGAGCTACACTGATTCACTTCAGTCAAAAATCTTTTAAACAATCTAATGATAATGTTCTCGTGGTTCTAAGAGGACACACTGACTGTCTTACTGTTTATTTTCTAGCTTTTGTCCAGACTTGTTTATAAGGAGGTGAGAGGCTGGTGTGGACATCTACCCAGGGTCAGGGGGTCAGTATGAACGACATCAGTATATTTTTTTATACTCAAAACATCTGTTCATTTGTAATAACCCAACTCTTTATTGCAGGTTTAAAGAAATCTGAGTTGCTCAAACAAGTCAACGCACAAAATATGGAAACAATTTAATGCTGACCTCAGTGTACAGTGGACCACGTCTGAACAGAAGCTCAAATATCTGCTGAAGATTAAGGAGGATACCCAGATGATTGATCCTTCCATGTATAGAAAAACAGTGAAAAGTGTCTCTGTAGAGACAGAGCTTTTTATCACCCATCTGTTAATTCTTACCAGTCTGTTTTAATATTCTGTTACCATAAAAGTGTATATAGTGTGCCATTTTTAAGGTTTGTCTTTTTCTGTGGGTTCTGTATCTTTACAATTATTACAATGTGCTGTTACCAGATTTGATATTTTAGATATTATATAGACTTTGGCATGTACATATGTGTACAAAATCTTGTGTTGCAGAAAAAAACAATAAAGCTTTTTGTCCAGCCCGGGGTGTAAAGCAGCCGCAGTATTTTATTTGTTGTCACATCTCTGTTGTCGCCAATAGAAATATAACATTTAGGTGTTTTATTGAAGAAAAAAGCATTGATAATAAAGCACACATTTTCTGTTTATGTAACAAGAATCGCTGGAATATGATGCAAACACAAAGGTTCCCTGAGGTGAAGAGAATGGTTGTCCTCACCTTATACAACTAGCCTAAACATTGAAGAGAAGATAATTTATTCCACATAAAATTATTAGCCTATTTAGCAGATCTAGCCACTCCAGTGTAGCATTGCAACTAGCATGTCTATAAAAATCTGATGCCACAGTCGCACCATTAGTGAAAAAATCGCTCCCTTTGCTTACCAGTAGAGGGGGCCACATTACCACAAATGGTAAACCCAGATAAAATCTACTGCTTATAATGTCTTATCAACATCGTATTGTTTCAAATGACAAAACACAAAAAACTTTACACCACTTCATAAAAAAACAAAACAACAAAAACAACACAACCAGAGAGCAGCCCGATTGTGACTTGTGCCCGAAAGATTGCATCTGGAGTTGAACCAGCAGAGGTCACTAATAATCCACATTTTTGCACATTCACATTAAAGGTAGATTCTCGAAATGGCTTTTTTTTTTGGATCAGAACTGACCTTGGATAAACAAACATTGAAAAACTCTGCAAGACACAACACAGGAAAGCTGGCATTTTCAAAAGTCACATCCACACTAACGGTCTAGAATGACCACATTTGACAAATATACAAAAGGCTTCAGAAGTTAAAATAACAACATATCAACTTATTAATGACATTTACAACCAGGCTCAGCCGGTCCCTTTAGAAACTATTGTTTCAAAAAATTGTTACATTGAGAGGAAAAGTTTTTTTCTAGACCAACACCTCGGCATGCAACAGTGAAGTGCCTTTTTATCAGTGTCCAAATCATGTTTTGCCAATATTCAAACTAGAAAACATATCTGAATGTGTAATGCAATATCTGTGTATCCCGTGGTTTAAAATTAGCAGGGTTATCATGTACAATTTCCTTTAAAAATGGCATAACTGGGGCTTTTGTTGCTTCTCTTAAATAAATAGTAAACATTTGCATTTGCTCTGGTAGACATTGTTTTAAAATGGGTTTACATATAAATAATAATAATAATAAAAGCATTAGCTTAGCGGCAAGTAGCTAGAAGCTATTAGCAAGAAGTGAGTTGAAGTCAGTAAAAAATATGGCAACATTTATAATTTTTGCCTTAAGTTTGAGGTGAAAACAATTTCTTTTTAAAAAGTTTTTTTCATGTGTCGCTTTGTCCCAGAGGCAATGTCATTGGTGTGGAACCCCAGGGTTCACGTGGGGTTCCACAGGTTTGGGGGGTTGGTATGGTGCAATGTACCTTATCAACGACCTCTGCCTCCGCAACCCGGTAATGGATAAGCGGATGAAAATGGATAAATGGAAAAGTCTTTTCGTTGCCTTTACACGTCAGACCATCAATATGATGGCTAATGATTTAATAAGTTGCTATTATTAGAACTGTACTTGTATCCTTTATTGACTTCATTTTTTTATTTGGGTAGTAAAACAGTCACACTGTATACTTACATTAAATTAAATAATATTAGATTGTAATATGTTTTAAAAAAATCAAGCATCACATTGATGAAACATGTCTGGAGAATCTGAATTTCTTTCCATATTAAAAGAGCAACAAAGTTAGGAATAAACTAGTCGGAGCATTTATGGATGACCAGCATGTGTTCAGACTTCCTGTCGCCCTTTGCTTTTCTTTATGTTTGCACAAACTTTAAGAGAAAAGAGAGAAGAGTCACATGAACATTATCAAACAGCTGCAGGGCTGTGAAAATGTGTGAGGCTTGAATGTTGACAGTAGTGTGGCATGTTGAACTTGTGTGTCACCCCGTGGGATGGTTCCTGTTTTGAAACTTGTGCTCTTAACCCACATTTAGAACGGGCAAACGTTAAGTTACACTGGAGCGGAATATCCCTGCTACCAAACAATAACAAAAGTACACTCTTAAAAAATCTTCATATTCTACAGTTTGTGTGTTTCAGTGATGATATGCAGCAGGATTCCAAGTACGGTACCAGGAGCTGCAAAGCCAAAGGGAGAGTCACAGTATTAACGCAGACAAATAAACATGAACATGAAACCTTCAGCTTAGTCATACAACTTTGGTTAAAACAAAACAAACAAACATATATATATATAAAATGAACACTGAAATATAGTCAATTTAGGATAAATAAAATAAATAAATAAATGATTTGCTGTATAAGAGGGGAAAAGACTTTAAACTCTCTCTCTGTTACCTGGGTGTGCTGTAGGAAGCAGCGTTAACCTGAGATGATAGAGACACTGCTGCTGAGGACAGGCCGTTGGGAGAAGCTTCACGGCTCACACAGTTCGGGGAGGAATTTGATGAAACTGGAAGGCAGTAGATAGAATAGTTTGCTTACCATTACCAGCTTTAGAAAATAGCTCTGGAAAAATATCCTGCTTGTACTTTGTTGCATTATCAATAGGCAAGTGTCAAAAACAAAACCTACTTGCACCTGTAGTCAGTGGGCTGTAGGATCTGGATGCTGGAGCCTGAAACAGAGAAATTAGATTTCTTTTTCTTCATTTTTTTTTACCTTTATAGGCAACAGTTCTCATATTCAGTAATATTCTGAATTAGGACCTCACATCCCTGTGTTTGTCCTCAGCAGGTGTCATCCTGACTACTCTTCATGTCATTGGTCATTTCATGTAAATGTGAAATATACAGTAAAGCTTCGCAGCTTTACTGTATATTTCACATTTACATGAGGAGGAGAGGATTCTAGAAATTTACCAGCCTGAAGACATGTTAGCCACGACCTCTCCACAGGCCACAGACAGATATGGAACTCGATTATAATACGTTGTATTTGTTTATTATAATGGAGTCTTGTAGGAAGTCCTTATAAACCAAGTACAACAGCCTGGAGTGATCGAATCTAAACGATAACTCACCATCCTGGAGTTGTAGCCATGAGACTTGACAGGTAGACTGGTCACAGGGCAGTAGATCCGCTTCTCCTTCTGACGCCGGTTACAGAACCAAACTCGAACCACCTCCTTCTCCATGGACAGCTGCTCTGAGATCAGGGATATCTCCTCAGAGTTGGGCTTGGGGTTCTGTAAAAAAAAAAAAACATTTGTTTTTAATTTCAATCACAATACACGTCTTAGCATAAAAGGTTAAGACAGTAGTTTATTAAAGCTATTGCTAGAACATAGTAGAACACAGTAGTAAAAATACTCCGAAAATCTAAAAGAAAACTATAAAATAACTGGCCAAAGTATGTATCTCATGTAATGGAACGTTAGTGGCACACGTCTTGTCCTGCACAGATGTGATTTGTAGCTCATTAATGACAATTTCTAATATTTTAACAGCATCTAAGATCCCGCCTAAATAACTGGATTAAAACTTTAGTGATTCGACTGATAGAGAGATTACACATTATCATCAGCAGTTAACAATAACTCACATCCAGGAAACGTTTCTCCAAAGTCAGCTTGATATTGGTTTCGATGCTTGTCCTCTTTTTCCTCTTGCGTCCGTATCCCTCCATCAGTGGGGGCAGGGAAGACGGGCTGTTCATTGCATCAGATGGAGAGTTTTCTATTGTGAAGAGAGAAAGAAAGAAAAAAGGAAAGAAACAAAAAAAATTGAGAACAAGGTCTACGTCTAGGTTAGACAGAAAGATAGCAGCTGTTGTCGTCTTCTGTCTCGTACCTGCGTCACTGAGCCACTTCTCCAGCAGAGGTTTGAGTTTGCACATGTTCTTGAAGCTGAGGTTCAGAGCCTCAAAACGGGAGATGGTTGTCTGGCTGAAGTCATTCCCGTAGAGTTTTCCCATCGCAAGGCCAACATCTCCCTGTGGGAAAGAACAATAATCAATAATTAATCAATATAGATATCAATTTGAGTCAGCAGCTATAGGGACATCACAGCTAATTAATCAATATAGATATCAATTTGAATCAGCAGCTATAGGGACATCACATCTTTGGGGTCTTTGTCTTTCACTTTACCTGTGTAAAGCCCAGTTTGATGCGTCTCTGCTTAAAGGCTTTGGCAAACTGTTCCAGTTCCTCCAGATCACTGGGCTCGTCCTGTTGCGGTACTGACATGTGTTTGGGCATTTGCAGATGAGACATGTCCATGTGGTTCTCCATGGACGGTCCTGCCAAACCAGAGCGACCCATAGCCTGGATCAGACAAATTTTACAGAGAAGGAAATACAGAAGATGATGAGGATGATAATGATGATGAGATTATTTTCCTTCTACTATATACCAAAATATGTGGATTGGAGGTTTGGATTTACCTGTGGGGTCAGAGCCAGTCCAGGCTGATGTTGAAGAAGACTAGCTTGACTGTGACTAGGGAGGGAGAGCAGGTTCTGCTGGAGAACAGCTATAAAAATAATAAAAGCATCTATAAATGTATTTGCCTTTTTAAAACAGGAATCTTTTGTATTGACATTTCCCTGAAGGGGTAAAAATGGTTGGATGGAGGAAATTGTTACATCACTTGAAGTATTGAAGTATTAAACATTTCGGAATGTTTTTAAAATCATACAAAAATCAGGTAAAAGTTACTCTACGTTAACTTTTTTATCTCAAAGTTAGTTGTTTTTACGCTATTGGGAACCGTGAAAAGCCTTTTTGTCACTTCAAGTCTTTTAGCACTTAATATTTTAGTATGTTTCCACCTACAGTTTGATTGATGTTTGGCTACTTTGACAACAAGTATGTATCTTAAAACTTAAAATGAATTTTGGAAGAAATAACCACGCCACTCCAGGCAATAAAAAGGATTAAGTGAGATGTTTTAATGGTTTTTGGTCCCAAATTCTCTCTAATTTATGAGCCCGTTTACAGCTGCAGGGGTGGGCAGAAGGTGCAGTAAAAACTGTTTCATAGGCAAGTTGTTTTTAAGGCCTCACCTTGGTGACTGGTGGGACTCTGGGAGAGCAGAAAAGAAGAAGGAGATGGAAGGTGAGAGGGCGGCATCAGAACCAGCTGCTGCATGGTGTGAAGTGAAGTGAGCTCCTGAAAAAGATGAAGAATAGCAGCTGAGAAATGAAGACTTAACTGTTGTGGGTTGTTTAATCCAAGTCTGAGTTCATGTCACCAAAAAGAGTTAAGATTAGGTCTACCTTGAGTTCTAATTGTCATTTACTTAGTTCAAAAGTCATTTACACAAAACTAAATGAACTGAAGTACATATCTTAAGAATAATTGAGTTTAGTTTGAGCTAGACAATATGAAAAGATTCACAGGATGGATATGTATATAGATATGATATTAAAGTAGCTGTTACTCTCATCCATATAAAATGTTATTTAGATAATTATTTGATTTTTAGAATGATATTTTTCAGAAATCCATTAATCCCGTAAAGTTAGCGCCATGACCCATAACTTAAATATATTATAATACATTAAATTAAATTATTATTTAAAAAGCCCTCTGATTTTTTCAATTAAAAAAACCTATTATTATTATAAAATTAAGGTTATTCCACATATTTACCTACAATAATAACTTCCTTTAGTATCACTTTTATTACAGTGCATTTGCCAGAATAGCTCAAAGTTAAATACAACATTCATTGCATTTGACTATGAATGTAATGCAATAAAAATACACGGTAATTATCTGCACTACTACTTCTACATATAACAAAATACTACTGTATGTTGGTGTTACTCTCAAAGTGTCGCAGCTGTGGCAGCAGGTCACAGTACCTGTGTACCTATACTGTGCTAATGCTCAGGTGCAAACATCATCTTACCCCCGGCATCTGACCTCCAGGGATAGGAGAGCCCTGTGTCATGTGGCATGTCTTCAGAGGTGAGGCTAAATGAGGGGAATCGTTGATGTTCTCTGTCTTATTCTGTGACACCCCCACCCAAAAAAAAAAACAAAACAAAACAAGAAACCACTGTTAAGTCTTGTTCAGGGGCTCAGGTTCTGATGAGCTCATAAATAAATCAAACACTACATTATTGTAATGCTTTTCCGTGCTAATCTTTCTGTATAAACGTGATGTGAAACTGCAGTAAACGGGTTCGTGAGAATGACTCTTGCACTGACATGCATGCACGCACTCATGAAGACTCGTGTAGCCGGTATGTGTGTGTGTGCATTTGTGCAAGCGAGGGCCCAGTTTGACTTCACTAGACGCCATACAACGTCTGCCTGATGGTGACACTTTCCATACCCTGAGGAAAGTTATCATGCAAATATGCCCCCCCCTCCCATTTTTATTCTGAAAAAAAAAGGCCATGACACTTCCTGTGAACAGGAGCGCTGAAACAAACGCACTCAGTTGCCAAAAAGAATGTTTGGAGAAGAATCCAAATAGCTGCAAACTATTTGAGGTGTTTCTAAAGTGGTGGCATTTAATGTTGACTCCTGCGAGGAGAGCCAGTAGTTTATCCTGAGGATGTTAGTCTGAAAGGCGGTTGAGCGTTATATCTCTGATGAAGGTACATTTGTACCATTCACTTGGCTCTGGGCTGTTTATGTTTCAACTTAGTTTCTTTATTAGGTTTGCCAACGAATACAGACTCTTGATAATTTGAACTTGAATCACCTCTACTCTTATCACTGACTTTACATTTCTACTCTACAGCAACACCTCCTATAGCATATCAAACTGTCCCTGCCTTTTATACTAGTTTTTATAATCTGCCCTACTGGGTGATGTCAAGCTGGGTATATTTTGCTCTGTCATGAGTCGTCCCATAGATTCTTAGTTTCCTGTAGGCTGATTAGTTTTGTTTTAGAGCCAGACCTTTTGATTGTTTTGAGTTCAGACATTTAGGTCTGAATTCTGACATTATTTGTGCACAAAAAAACAACTCAGTGTAGTTTGTATCAAACAAATGTCTTCAACTCATATGTAGGTAACCATGTTACCTGTGGGTTTTTCCTCTGTTTTCCTTACCTGCCACCATTGAGTTTGATGTTGGCATTAGCTTAGTGCTAGCTCAGGACCTCTGTTGTTATTATTATTATTTATTAAACTTGCTTTTAAATTTGCTTTTAAGGCCTGTGACTCATTCAGCCACAGGCCTTGAAGTGTTTTGAAGACTCTGTTGTTGTATAGTCTCAGGCTGGTGAGACTACACAACAAGGTGACATCTACTTAATTATTTTCAGTGGTAATTTATTTGAAACATAATGATATTCTGCATGTGTATGTGTATATTGTATTTAATATGCGTTTGACATTTATTTATAAATTTACTTGAGTACTTGAAAATGTAAATTTGCACACCTCAACATCAACACCAAAAATCAAATTATTTTTCTTCATTATGATATTCAGCCCATGTTTTACCAAGATAATTCTCTAATCATTTATGATAATGCAACTGAAAAATCATTGCTAAACACATGTACAAAAGTACTTTAAATACAGTTTGACTAAATAAAGCACAGAACATTTTTGTCATAAAAAAGAAAACAGTTGAAATGAGTGCATAAGGAGCCACTTAACAAATGCAGCACTATTTTGTTTGTGTAGCATTTGTTAAAATCTACAGTTCTGTCTACTACAACTACATTAGTAATAAACTAAAGGCATTTGAACTAAAAAAAATATCCTGAATGACTGGCTTTTGTTATTTTCAGCTGCTGAGAGAGCTCCCATACCTGTATCTAGGCAGGTGAGGACATGTCAAACAAAAGAAACCCAACCCCTGCTGTTGGAAAGACCCCATTCAGTAAACCCTCATTCTTAGGGATTTAAAAAAACAGAAAGTGCAGTTGGCGGCTGCCAACTCTGGTACTCACCTGTCGGTTAAAGTCAAGGTCTGGCTGCTCTAAATGTGAGAAAAGAAAGAAGTAACAATTAAAATATATCATAATTTGAACAGTATTTTATTTCATTAGAGATTTTTAGACATGGTCAGTCAGTGCTCCAATAACAAGTCTTATAATAATAATAATAATAATAATAATAATAATAAGCACATTTTTGATTAATTTATTTATGAGAGCTGTTGAAAGTGTCACATTAATAACAACGTTTTCAGCAACATGTTGTGTTTGTGTGTACAGAGAGTTCAGCTGGATAAAGCCTCCATCATTTGAATGTCAAATAGGTCTGCTGTGTGTGTGTGTGTGTGTGTGTGTGTGTGTGTGTGTTGGACAGAAAAAAAGAAGGAAGAGAAGAGAGCTGCAGTCGAAGTGAGCTTCTGAAGTCATGATGCAAATGTCCCCCACCCTGACACACCTTCTCGCACACACACACACACGCACACACACACACAGTGGACTCCACCCCTTTCACCTTAGCACCACTACCACCTTCACCCCCTGCTCCGTGTCTCCATCCCGTCTACCTCCAGCAAATACCAGTTTCAGAGCCAAACGCCCAGTATGGAAATGACCAAGACATGCAAATCAGCTGAGTGCAGGGAGAGTGTGTTTGAGTTCTGTCTGTTCAAACAGACCCCGGAAATCAGTCTGAGCCCATAAACCATTTTATGTCCTTACCTAAACATCAAACTTCTTAGTAAGTACCGTTTATATGGTAATTTTTTGTTATAAAGTAAACTGCAGTAAATAACGTGCTCACCGCTCCATGAATATCCATCTCTGTGTCTGACATGTCTTCCCTGTATATCACCCTCATGTCTATTAGATCCTGGTGAAGGCAAATTGTTGAAAATAAGTCACATTATATGGTGTTATGGTCATTTTTTTCTCACCCATTAAAGTAACAGTGTTCCATCTGAGAGAGTAATATGCAGGTACTGTATGTAGGGGAACAAGAGAAAAAATGTCCACTTTAATGGTATTGAAACACAAGTCGGTCTTTTGAGACTAAAATAAAACAATAGTGATCCAACATCATGGCTACCATAGACAAAATCTGTCTTATTTCAAATTATTGAAAAGAATGTGATGTCATCTGAAGTATGCGTCACCCACAGAAGCAGGCGTAAGTCTGTTTCTGCCGATAAAATATTAATGTAACTATTTCAGTGTATCATCTAGAGAGCTAATCTGCACAGTCTTAGACAGAGACATAGCAACCGTCTCTAAACTGTGCATCATAGCAGGTCTCACTACTAGCTTTCCTCATCTTCTTTGCTCAAACGCACCTGAAATCATCCCTTTTCAGCACCTTAAAGCTTCACTTTTCCTGCTGCCCTCACGTATCTTGTCCTGCATCTGTTTACCTCTGTTGCTTTTTCTCCTTAGTGTCTCCACCTACAGGTTCTCTCCCACCTCACTGTCATCACATACAAATACCAGTCTCACCTGGGACCATCACGGTCCTAAGAACCTGTGGTGTGATCGATCCCTTCTACTCCGACTGCTCACCTTGACATAGGGTCAATGTTTTTATACATGAAGCACCACACTCACACAATTCTCTGCCTCTCTTGACTCTTCATATATTGTTATTAAGTCAGATATCTTGGTTTCCTTTAGTCTGGTAATATGTTTTTTCTGAAACTACTGTTTTATGTTGCTTCTAATTATATTCTAGCAGTGCTAAGTAGAACAAGATAATTATTATAATAACTGTGTGAGACAATTTATTTTTCAATGGTCAATATCTCTCTCTCATTCTCTCTCACACACACAAATACACACATACGCACTTCAGTTCGATACGTTATTAAACCTGACTTAGAAATAACAAAAATATTTCCTCTGTATGTAGTATAAAGAAAAAAGTACGATACGTGGATATGGTATTTATGGATACATTATGTTTTGTTCATAATTGAATTAACTTGAGTTTTTCTCAGTTTAAAAAATGGGAATATGTGTCAGTAATAATTGGTGTGTAATAAAATTGCTAAGGTAGCAGATTACATCCGATTGCATCACAGGCCAACACTAGCTACAGGGGAGCACATATTCTAATGCCTTTGTAATTTGAAACATCAACGTAATTGCTAAAAATAATATTTTTAAAGCAGTATTAAAGGTCAAGTAAAAATATATGATTATATATATATATATAAAATAATATTTTAAGAGAAACTGCAATGGCTTTAAACATTAAAGTAGTGTAACAACACAGAAAGTAGGAGCATAATATTGACACATGTTCATTGCCCTGCAGTGCTGGCAGCTGGGAAGAGTTTTTTTGGTTGCATGAAAGCATGTACTGCACAGTGTCATAGTTTGGGAAAGATTGACATTTTGTTCAAATACTTTTTCAGGATCTAAAAAAATTCCAATGTTATGTTTTTCAGTTGCCAAAAAGGAAAACTGTACTTTCTGGTCCTTGAATGCCCGGACTGGGTGTTAGTTTTAACTAATCCTCAAACTAAACTAAATTATTTTCATTATCTGGACTTAACCACTCTTTACATATGTCAGCTGGTAAATCCCAAATGCTTGTGTCAATAAATAAAAAAGCAGAATTTGTATAAACATTCACTTGAACTGAGACATGACAGTTCAAATCCTGCACAGTGTCCAACTTTTATTTAGTAATTTATTTATTTATAATTTATTTGCAACGTTTTAATGCTAAAAACATGTAAAGATGAAGCCTAGGCACTAAACTAGAAATTGACATCATTTTTTCTTCACAAATGTTAATGTTATCCAAATGTTCCAGTCACGTCCACTGGATGGGATGAAGGTTAAGGTAAAGATACAAGACAAATGAAATCAAAAGGAAGACTCTGGAAAACTCTCTATTTTGGATCTCACCAAGAAAAGAAAACATTGAAAACAGTTGAATTTAAATCATATGAAGACAGGGAGACGTTAACAGATAAGAATATAGAGTAAAAGGAGAACGTGTGCCGACAGTGTTGTGTACTGTGATCATTCAATAACAAAACACTGACATTCATCACTGTCATGAGACCAAACCCTTTGCTTCTCTCACTCCACCATTGTCTATTGAAAAGTTCCACTTTTTCTGTTGCTTGTTCCTTCTTTTATTCTGTGGCTGGCTGTCGGGTCCTCAGCCCCGGGCAGTGAGTACTTCTCAGCAAACAGCCTCAGGTGTATCCTGGTCTAGTAACTAACTGCCACAAACTCCACACACACACACACATGCATGCACTCAAACCCATGTCCTAATGAAACTGAAGGAATTCCAAATGCTGCCTTTGTCAGCCATTTTTTCTCCTTCATGGTCAGTTATAAGAAGTAATATTGATATTATAACTCCATAATATTGATAATATTGATAATATTGATATTGATAATGATATTTTCTTGTTATTTTATGCTGCAGCTCAAACCGTATAAAACTCAGTGATAATCCAGCCAGTGAGTATTGAAGAACTGTGAACTCTACCTCATAATAAAATAATCCTTAAATACAAATACATTAAAATATGATTTAATTAATTAGAATTAATTCCACCTATGTTTTTCATTTTGCATCAACTTCTCCTACATAAAATGCATTTAGGTCAATCACTGTGTTCAAATGAAGCCACAAGATATATATAAATTTACCATCTGTCCCAGAATATAATCCTCACAAACAACAACAGTTATTACCTTTCTGCAAATGTCTGTTTTGTGTAAATTGTCATGTTTAAATTCAACCGCATTTGATACAACTTTTTAATGGCATTCTAATTTACTAACTTTCCTGTCCGGAAAAAGGTTATTTTCTTCAATGTATTTCATCAAATTTGATCTGTGACATTTTCATACTGTTTACAAATTTCCTTCTTTTCCCTTAGACCACTGTAAAAAAATGTTTTATGTCCATTTAGTTACTTTTCATTCTGTTCAATAGAAGCTAATAAAACTATTTTGCACAACCTCAGCGGATCCTACTTATACATCACAAAGTGTGACAGAATAAACACAAAGGAGAAATATCCTTACCTGCCTGTTCACCCGGAACCTTGGACTGTTCCACCGAGTCTGCACTCATCTTAATATCTGTAATGATAAATATAGCTGATTTTCCTACTGGATAGTAACTTTACCAGCACAATGCAGCACTCAGGTGACCCAGGAAAATGATCTTGAGTGTATTCTAATGCGCCCTCCCCTTCACATTACCACAGACTGCACACACTCCATGCCTATAATATTCATTAGCAAGGAAGACATCACCATAAAGAACTACAACAGGCAGCACTGTGGGAAATGTCACATGGAAGTGACATAATAAAAAATTCACAAATTCGGGTAAAAATGCAGTTTGTGTTTTAGAATCATTTGTCACTTACCTTCGTCTAAATACAGTTTGTGTCCAGCTCACGTCTGTGACTCCTTGGTTATTTAAAAAAAAAGTTGTGTTAGTCTCAAAACTTTCAGAAACTTTTAGCTGCTTATCTGCATTTTACTAAGTGGAGAAATGTTCACCTCTGCAGATCAGCCGCTACTGCCTGAAAGGCTAATTTGCATATGCCTCTGTGTCTCCTATCCAGCTTCAGTACGTTTGCATAAAACAACAATGGGGGTATGTGGCAATTTACCTCGTGTTTGTGCGTTTGTGCTGAAGGGCTGAATGGGATTCTGCTTAGAGCGTTTGAAATAACATGTCAGTATTATTCTCGCAAGATCACTGTGTGTGAGCAGAGCGAAGGGTATATTGTTTTCTGACATAAGAATCTGACATAAGATGATCACTCAATGATGAAATTTTCCCTTTTTTTCCATTGTGAACTGACTTTTACACACAATGTCAAGGTGAGGTCTGCTCTGTGTTGATCACTCATGATGAAGTTCAGTTCTCTAAATGTTCATGTACAGTGAGAAGTTTGTGTTCTCCACTCAGACATTACAACGGTATTTAAAGTAAACTCCATCCAAGGAAAAATAAACAAGGATTATTTCTGTTGTGTGTTACAACAAACAAACAAACATGTACTTGAACAGGTTCAAAAGAGGAAAGAATATTAGGATAAGTCACAGAGGACTTTATTTATGGAAATAAAACAGTTTCAGTTTTGGTAAAAAAAAAGGTTGGCACCATCTCAAAACCTGTTGGTAAATTGGAATGATTCTAAGAAGTTTTTAACTCGATAAACCCGATTAAATAAAAAGTAACATTTGGAAATTATAACGTCTGTTTGTGAACTTTTTGACTTGTATGTACTGTCTTAGTTTTTAGCTTTGGTCCGGTTACAGACGACCACAGAGGAAAGACTGTAGATGCGAGATATTACCCTTTACAACATAAAGTTCATTACTAGATTAGCCAAATCCTACGATTTTAACATATAACCTGTGAGTGTTGAACAATAGCAGTACTGTTCAGAGTAAATCAGTACTCTGGTACATTTGTGCATGTTTAAAACTGTACACCTATTTTAATTGTACACGCAAAACTCTATGCAGCAGTTTGTGATTACTGCACATATTTGGTATAATATTGGTGTACTATTACTATTGCTACTTTAATCTTTTTTCCCATTACTTACAATTTTACAGGAAATTATTATTTGTATTCTTCCTCAGACATGCTTTTTAATTTGTTCATAGTAAAATTGATCTGCACACAAAATGTGCACACAGCTTAGTTCCATCCTTGATCTTTGAGCCATTTCACTAACATTCACATTGCTAAACAAACAACAACCAGAGATGCTCATAAGCTGGTAAACAAAAGTTAAAAACTGCCTGAAGCAGTTGCCTCATAGCAACCGCATCAACTGCTACTTCATCAACAACTAAATATACACTCCCAGCTTTTATTACAAACTAGAACTGCACGCAAATGTATAAACGGTAAAGTCTCAGACAAAGTGCAACCTTAATACATGAATAATAATTACAACAACAATAATAATAATAATAATTACAACAACAATAATAATAATAATAATTACAACAACAATAATAATAATAATAATTACAACAACAATAATAATAATAATAATTACAACAACAAAAAATATATTTAATTCTATTTATCTTTTCTAGTTTTTTTACTTTAAAATAAATACATTTTTAATTGTAATAAAACTTTTTAACCTATCTCCATAATGCTATGACATTATTTTATAATATGCAACAAAATACACGGGCTTCGGAACTATTAGAGACAGCACTGCCGCCAGCCTTTGATAAACATCAGTCTGTCCCTCCAGTCCAGGCGAGGGCGATATTTCACCCACGTGTCTTTGGCAAATGCGAAAGAACACGACAAACAAGCGGTAGGAACGGAGCCGTTTGATTGGATATTTTCTGAGGACAGACTCTGCTGCTTTCTGTACACATCTTTCTGCCCAAGGCGATAAGGCTAACATCTTTCTTCGCTTTGAAGCTTCGTCCAACCGTCGCAGAGCTGAACAGAGGTTTCGAATGTAGCTACAACAACGGAGACGGTTTTACTGTCGGTTATGATTAATGGCATGTAACGTAACCGCATTGTCCCTGTCGTTTATCAGGTGTGACAGAACAAGCTGAAGCTGCAAGGTTAGTGAAACAGTGAGCAAATATTGAATACGAACCTGTCGCGACATACTCTATATGTTGAATTTAAAAAATGTTCATCCCCATATTTTTGAACAGGTAACCGCCTGACAACTACTACCTTCATCAGGTTAGCTGTCAGTGTATGTACATTGTTCTAGGCCTCTAGTGTTAATTCTCACACAGTCAACATGCTAACAGCGTTTCTGACCACTAAAATGTGTTTTTTTATAACCGTAATTTGCCTCTCCAAGTAGGCTGTTGAAATGTTCTTTTTTTGTTGTTGTTTTAGCTATCAGCTATTTCTCTTTATAACCGTGCCCGCATTGGTTCATTGATTTTTAATCAACACCTTTCTCATTTGTCATTTGTGTTACTTTTAGTTACTGTAGTTTAGACAAGTCCGATTCGGATGGACTGTGTTGTTTAATGATAATTTTAAAAATGTAGTTGTTTGTTTGTACTTTAAAAACGTTTTCAGTATATAATCTTCAAACAATATTGTTTTCTTGTTTATTATTACTGATTGACTTTGTCATTTTTTTCTTCCTGTTTTCTTCCAGGTTTCTCTCTATAAAAAAATTGTGGCTAAATACTTTGTGTCTTTCTACTTAGAATTCTTTAATGGAATTGATGTATTTTAACAGCATGTTTTTTATTTTATTATTTAATACAGTAAATGTTAGTAAAGTAAAGCTAGCATGTTAGCTGGCTCCATTTAGCTAAGTTGCTGTGCATAGCACAAACCCAGTAAAGCATTATTTTTCGTACAACATTCAAATGTAAGAACAAATCGTTGTACCCTATATAGTTTATAGCATAAATGACACAAACATTGTTTCTCTTTTTAGACTTGTCTACAAAGTCTTTAATTTGTTCTTGACACCAGCAACCTCAAACTGGCTGAAATGGATGAACAAAGTGTGGAGGTATGTATTGTATGCATCAAGCCATGAAGGAAGGAAGGAATCTTTATTGTCATATGCACCAGAGGTGATACGAAATTTAGTTTGTACAATAATAGCCTAAATGTTTACAGCAAAATTTTATCCTGACATTCTTGTCATTATGACAAGTGCTTTAAACAAAACCAGCATACAAGGCTTCTACTGTCTGTTTTCCAACAGTAATATTTCCATCTCTTATCCTTGTGCAGAGCATTGCAGAGGTGTTTCGCTGCTTCATATGCATGGAGAAACTGAGGGATGCTCGCCTCTGCCCACACTGCTCCAAACTGTGTTGCTTCAGCTGCATACGAGTAAGACTGCTCACATTAGACTAAGGGCTGGAGATGTTTTATGTAGAACAAAAATTGCTTTCTGGTATTAGAAATAACTGATGTTTATGGAGACAAAACTGATGGGTCACAAACTCAGTTGATCACATTTTCTGAATTTGATGTAGAATAATAATGTCTTCTGCTGTTTTTACCTGTCAATTATGCCTGAATTATATTTTATTACTTTAAGATATTATATAATTTTTCTTGATTTTGTTTTTGATAGCGATGGTTAACAGAGCAGAGAGCCCAGTGTCCACACTGTCGGTGAGACCAACCCGCCACCCTTAACGCATAATACATGAGACATTTGTTTTTTCAACTGTTAAGACATGTCCAATTATAGATTAAGTATAAACACAGTTACTTAAACACATATTATAATATTGTTTTAATTTTCAACCCCAAATACATTTTTTATCATCATTTAATATTAACACGTTAACAAATAAAAAAACAAACAAACAAGAAATTAAAATGTAAGAATAAACATTGTGTTTGTGTACACACAGTGCTCCTCTCCAGCTGAGGGAGCTGGTAAACTGTCGTTGGGCAGAGGAGGTCACCCAACAGCTGGACACTCTACAGCTGTGCAGCCTCACAAAGCACGAAGACAATGACAAAGACAAGTGAGTAGCTTCTGTTTCTAGGTCTCATCCTACATTCTTGTGAATTTAAAATGATCAACTATTTTGTTTAACATTTTCAGCTAAACCACAGGGATGTCTGTGATTTAGGGGCTCTTATGTTATATAAGCAGCAAGAGAAGTTCTTTTTAAAATGGCTCTAAAAAGGAAAATTAAAAAAAGAAATTAAATTTTTTCTTTGTTTGGTTCTGGTAGATGTGAGAACCATCACGAGAAGCTGAGTGTTTTCTGTTGGACGTGTAAGAAATGCATCTGCCATCAGTGTGCTCTGTGGGGAGGAATGGTAACTGAACTCTTTGCTTTTTAATATATGGTTACCATAGCAAGGATACAAAAGTCTCTTCGATTCATTTCAACTTGCTAACCAATGTTGAAGTATTTCTGCAGATTAATTAATTAAAATGTGAATGATTAAAGATTAAATAATTAATTAATAATAATTATGATTATACATTATATATATATTAGGTAAAAGTCTGTTTGTTTCAAGTTTGTTGAAAAACAGTGTTGTAATTTAGTCTTCAAGTAACTGTATTGTTTACAGCATGGCGGCCATACCTTTAAACCTCTTGTGGAGATCTATGAGCAACATGTGAGCAAGGTAAAGGAGGAGGTTGCTAAACTACGCCGTCGCCTCATGGAGCTCATCAGTCTGGTGCAGGAAGTGGTGAGAACTGTTTGTTGTTGCTTGAAGACATGAAGACTACATTAAACTAAAACTGATGACCTGACATTTACTTATTTTTGATACTATTTATCCTTTTCTAGATTCAAACTTTTAAGTTCAATTTTATTAAGGAATTTAATATTGGTACTAGTACTATACTGTATATTGTTCAGAAAATATCCACCAGATGGCAGTAACCTGACATCATTACAGGAGAGGAACGTTGAGGCTGTCAGAGGAGCCAAGGACGAGAGAGTCCGAGAGATACGAAATGCTGTGGAAATGATGATCGCACGTCTGGACAATCAGCTCAAGAACAAACTCATCACTCTCATGGGTAGGATTTCAGGACTCAACACTGTCCCTGTGTGTCTTTGTCGGGGTTACAAGGCAGAAGCAGATGGTTTGGGATGAGGATGATCTTTTATTTTTTTAAAGATTATTTTATGCTGGCTTTTGTGTTCACATACTTTAACTACTGCTTTTATATGACGATTAGACATTAGATGACGATTAGAAGCCAATGGTAGACTTCCTGGTTATCCACCACTTTTACAGATGCAATTGTGACAATATAATTTCTTTTTTTAAGGTCATTTTTTTTAAAAACGTTTTACTTTTCCTACCTCCAATTGTGTTGTGAAATAAAAATGCAAGTCCTACTTTTTTAAAATCTCCACAGCGAGGGCAGACTCTCATTAGTTCACATGGTGTTTCAAAACTGCCAGGTAATAATTCAAAAAAGTTGAGTCAGTCTAAAACTGAAATCACAACTTGTAAAAATGATTTACTCTTGTTAAAAAGAAAAGTCCTGTTTGTAAATGATCAACAGAAGTGTGTATTCACAACATGTGTGTATTCACAACATGTATGTCAGTGTTTTAAACCTTCTGCCGGAAAGTGTCTCCGGTCTGTACAAGACGCCACTACTTCTAAAAGTCTGTCTGAAGTTTGAAGTCTTAACCAGACACAGAATCCTGACTCCATGCTAAAAGCAGTGAGGCACCTTTTCATATCTGGAGATAATGTACATCTAAAATATTTATCTGCAATGAGTGTATGCATGCACTGATTGCGCCCATACACCCCCCTGCACTACCACACACCCACTCATAACTGGCCAGCCTCAATCTGAGTGCCCCACATTCAGCACACATTTGCTGAAAATAGAAATGTGTTCCTTCCCCACCAGGCCAGAAGACGTCCTTGACCCAGGAGACAGAGCTGCTGGAGTCACTGCTGCAGGAGGTGGAGCATCAGGTTGGTGTTCTGCAGAAGCTCAAAGCCTTTATTCATTTGGCTACACTCAGATAAGTCCTGTCCTGTCTGTTGTTGTTGTTGTTGTTGTTGTTGTTGTTTTTGGAGAAAAAACATTTAAGACTGATTTCACTACAAAAAATAAATAATCTTCTCACTAAGTCATTTTCCATTGTGTTTATACGCTGATGGCCACCACTTGACTGTTATTTTCTCTTCTTTTTGTGTGGAACAGCTTCACTCCTGCAGCAAAAGTGAACTCATCTCCAAGAGTCCAGAGATTCTGCTCATGTTTCAGCAGGTCCATAGAAAACCCATGCAGTCCTTCGTCACCACACCAGTCCCTCCAGACTTCACCAGGTAGCTGGACGCCCGTGGTTTAACAGCTGACATCCTTCTTAAGGAGTTTTTAACCTTCATAACTTGTGTTGTACACAAAAGTAGTTTCACTAAATGTGTCTTTTAGATTTTCTTTATTGGTCATGATTGTTTGGCATTTTGTTCCTTTCTCTCCCTACAGTGAGCTGGTCCCTGCCTATGACTCCAGCACATTTGTTCTTGTCAACTTCAGGTGAGTGTTCCTACTTCTCTTCCTGTGGTTTGTTCACCATGGACTGTTTTTCCTCTGAGGCCAATTGGAGCTGCGGCTTTTATAAAACACTGACGTATTTGAGTTGTTTTTGACCTGAGAGTCAATGTTAATTAAACACTTTCCCTCTGGTCATAAACATGTTTACGATCTGCTTAAAACAGTTTTTCAGCCGAGTGGGAATGAGGCTTGAGGTGGTTTTAGCCAGACGGCTGTAGAGTATTGGAAAAAAACAACATAAATGCATTATCTTATCAAAGCTCTGTGTCCTTGGTAATTATAAAAGATTGAATGGGGGGCTTGGTATTCAGTTATGCATACTTTCAATGTGTGCTTACCTGATTAGTCAAACTGTGTGTTTTTGTTTATTTTGTAGTACTCTGAGGCAGAGGGCTGACCCAGTGTATAGCCCACCACTACAGATATCTGGCCTGTGCTGGAGACTCAAAGTTTATCCAGTGAGTCTGAAAAAGTTTCTTCTTCTTTCTTTCTATTTTATTTAAAATCGATGCCTCAGTTAAAAATACTTTCTTTTGTGTGTTACTAAATGACTGAAGTAGTGCAGAGGCCTGCTCCTAGATGGAAACCTATACACACTCTGCTCCACTTATATCTATTTAATATATACTGTATATATCCATCTTACAAATAGTCTCAGTATGATTCTTTCTCAACACTCATTCACTGACACTGTATGTTTGTTCTCAGGATGGTAACGGTGTGGTTCGTGGAAACTACCTGTCTGTGTTCTTGGAGCTGTCTGCCGGACTTCCTGAAACGTCAAAGTACATATTTATAACCTAATGTCTCTTTTTTCATTCATTTACCTTTGATTCCCCTGCCACGTGTTTCCATGTTAGCTGTATTATTCAGTCAATTTAAATAATTAAAAAAAATAGACAAAAATGTTTGGTAGCCCTTACATCTCTTGTATTTTTCTCAGCTAAATCTGTACTTAATCTGTGCAGGTACGAGTACCGAGTGGAGATGGTTCATCAAGCCTCCAACGACCCAACTAAGAACATCATTCGGGAATTTGCCTCAGACTTTGAGGTTGGTGAATGCTGGGGCTACAACCGCTTCTTCAGACTGGATCTTTTAGCAAGCGAGGGTTACCTGAACACTCAGACGGACACGCTGGTTCTGTGGTCAGCAGAGATACACACAGATATGCAATATTTTCCTTTAGCAGAAGGTTGAAAAAAAGGTAATTTATGTTAATATGTGTGCTGCCCAGCTATCAGGTTCGCTCACCCACCTTCTTCCAGAAGTGCAGAGATCAGTACTGGTACATCAGCCAGTTGGAGTCGGCACAGAGTGGCTACATTCAGCAGATTAACAACCTTAAAGAAGTAAGCACGGATTATTGTGTGCTCTCTGTGTATGTGCGTGTGTCCATGTGTGTATGAAATAGTTTTTTTTACACTATTGACATATAGTCAGAGTCCAAATAAAAAAGGAGTCAGGGGTCACTATGAGGATTTCAGTGCTACTTCATCAAGTACAACCTGAGTTAAACACCCTGCCTCACAGAGCTAACGTTCACCTTGACTGACACGTGTATCTGATTACAGCGACTGGCCATTGAACTGTTTCGCCGTCAAACCTCCCGCAGCTCCTCTCCTCCTGACCTGAGGCTGGCTACAAGCACCACTGCCTCTGAAAGAGACCCTCGCTCAGTGAAGAGTGACGATGACATCCACACAACGCTGATCAACACTAAAAAAGCAGAGGAAGAGGAGAGGACACAACAGGATGACTCGAATGTAAGAAATATGCTCTGGAAGCAAATCACTGTCACTATTTGGTGTTCTGTCTGGGAAACATTCTTCCCAGATTCTATTAAAAGGATAAATGCCTTCATCAGAATCATGACTAGTTTGTGAAAATAATAATAATTTACACTAAGAGCTTGGTTAGATAATTTTCTAATTATGCTGTTGTTCAGGAATTGTCAGATGGTGACCTGGAAGTGGACTGTCTCACAGAGGAGGAGGTGAACCCTCTGGATGGCAGCAGCACATCAGGAAGCTCCACAGCCACCAGCAACACAGAAGAGAATGACATTGATGAGGAGACTATGTAAGATATTTTTATTTATTTCTTAATTTTTTTCCTGCTTTTTTTACCCGCGTATGTAAAATACTTTTGGACGTATTTGTTTAGGTCGGGAGAAAACGACGTGGACTTTATTGGGAACCTGGAAACAGAGGAAGGAGAACTTTTTGATGACTTGGCAGGAGCCACAGGCATGTTTGGTACACATTGATATTTTTTTTATATACTTTAAACATCTAACTTTAACATTTAACTTTGAAAATATAAAATGTAATTAAAATTCCAGCTTTGTGTCACACATTAAAGCCCCAACCCCTTTTTACCCTGAAGGATCAGTATGACAGACATAAACGATGAGTGGCAGAAATAAAAGGCCACAGTGTGACTTACTGTATGTTATATACTATAAACTGAATGCTGCATGTTCTCATTCTCCTTTGTTTTGGAGTATCAGCAAAAAAGCCACTTTTTGTTCCGCCATCTGGCCTTATACAATCATGTGTCCACATTTTGGCCCAGAAAATGACACATTAGGGCAGAACTGGTGTTTAACAACAGTCAAGTGAGTGCAGATAGGTGCACTCTACCAGCACATGCACTTAAGGCTCTTATTTGGTTTCCATTCCATTACTGGGACATCTCCTATTTATCTAGTCATTCAGTCAAACACCTAAAGAAACACAACCATAATAATAATAATAATAATAAAAAAAACACTCCAGACATTAGAAGTCCTGCCAGAAATAATGACATCACCCTGGCTAATTACTATGGTTAGTTGAACAGATGTGTCCTTCTGCTGTTGCAAACAAGAACATCGTGACTGTTTAAGTGTTTCACTCTGTCTGTGCTAAAAGGCATGAACAGGATGAGACAATGGAGTGAAATACAACCCGTCATACAACCCTTCTGATTTTATTTTTGGCCAAAAAATGTACAGACAGAACATCAAAATAAAAAGCCCTAATTTTTCAGCTACTTTCAGTTAGTTTTAATAGCTACATGTCTCACATTTAATGCACTCTTTTTTTAAATTAAACGTCCTTCTTTTCCACACCACACATCAAAATAAAAAGCCCTAATTTTTCATTAAACGTCCTTCTTTTCCACACCACGTTGAGAAAAAGTTGGAAAAAGTTTTGTTGGAATCAGTGAAAACCATATAAACCTTTGTCTTCTTGCATCTTCTGCAGGAGGAGGCGGCTCCAGTGCACCTTCTTTACATCGATGTGTTGCTGCTTCTGCTCGTAGCAGCAGTAATAGCGGAGCTGGGGCGTGTGCCGCAGGGAGCAACAGTCTTCTCGAGCTGGATCCCGTCATCCTGATCCAACTTCTGGACTTAAAGGAGCGCAGCAGCGTGGAGTCTTTGTGGGGCCTTCAGCCTCGGCCTCCATTATCTCTGCTGCACACACAAGGTCTGTAAACACATCAGCTAATAGCGCGTGATTATCACTGAACTAAACATCAATGCTTGAAAATGTGCAGAGGATTCAAGGGCACAACAGATTTACTGCAAGAAATCTTGTGGTGGAACTGCAGTGGTTGTACAGAGAGAAGCATGAGAAGTCCAAAAACACACTGGTGAAGCTGAATATCTTCAGTTCAACATATGATTTTTTTTTCTCTACTTTTTGCTTGCAGACCATAATAAACTCTCTCTGTATTAGATATTTACTTATTAATTATAAAGTTGTATCCGCTATGACGTTCCTCTTTAGTTCTGGTGTGGATACAAATGTTTGCTAAGGAATCGAGGAACATTATGTAGAATGTAAGCGGACAGCGAGCAAAACCGTAAAAAAGAGGGTCTCCCTCTTGGTCAGAATGTTATTTGATGCAAATATCAGTTGCACTTTGTTTATTCATATGTCAATTAGCAAAACATGCAAACCACTCCTGATCCTCCTGTGTTTTCCAGCTCATTCTCACTCCAGAAAAGAACGGGAGCGACGGCCTCAGGTGGTTCGGCGATCTACGCCAGACTCTGGGGTCCTTGTTCGCCTCAAGGCTCAGATGGCAGAAGTCCGCAGTAAGATGTCTGCCAAGAACCAAGTGCTGGAAGCTCGAGCGCCTGCAGAGCCCAGGCCTGGCCCATCAGGGGCCTTCAGCGTGGAGGAGGTCCCCTCTCATCGTGCTGACTCAGAGCTTTCAGCCTGTCGCAAGACCAGTGATTTGGACCTCCTTTGCAGAGCTGCCGTGCGGTCCAGGGCTAGCCGTCCGGGTAAGGACTGCCAAATTTTAAAAGGCTGTTGAACTTATGCTGCTCACGGTTTTTGCTTTTAAGTGATTAGTGTTCAACATATTTTGTGCAGTGTGTTTTTATAGCCCTGCATTAACAAACTTGGCTTGGTGTTATTGAAGAAGATAACATGTATCACTATGATGACTGAATGAAGACGGAGTCAAACTTGTATGTGTGCCCATGTGTGTCTCTTCTTTCTGTGAATAGCCAGGAAGTCTCTGTCTCCTGTTCTGGACAGTAGTGATTCAGTGGTTATGAAGAGGAATCCAGAGGAGATGGACAAGGAGCTGAGTGGAGCAGAGTCTTCCACTGAGCTCAGTCACCACCCAAAAGAGGTTGGAGGTGCAGAAGGTCAGTAGTTGAAATTCAGTTATTGAGTGTTGGTCACCCTAGACCAAGTTGACTTCCTCATCTTGACAGGCTGTATATGTTGTTGTCATATTATGAGCATTATGTGCTCAAAATAGTTACAAGTCCTTTGCAACATGAATTCAAGATATCATTGTTTGTCTTTATCGTGAAAGGGCCTATGATTTTCTGAATTTCCTCGGTGTGGGAAGAATAAAGTCTGATCTTATGATTCTGCACTTGAATCAAATATCTAAGGTGCAAACACAATATTTTTGGGACAGACGTATGTCCATGCTAAAGCTCCCTCGTCACTGAACAAATGCAGCTTCCCCTATTTAAAATGCCAATATCAATTTTTTTTCTTCTTTCTGATCTGCAGGTTTGCTAAAAGCTAACAGTGCACAGAGTTCCCACGTGTCTCACAGCAGCTCTTCATCAGACCAGGCCTCCACCTCCAAGCAGCAGTACTCCCTGGAGCAGCAGCAGCTGTTCGCCGCCTCAGGGCCAAAGGATGGCGGCATCTTCTCCTTGAGAGCACCAAGCTATTTGATTGTCAGTAAAAATGGCAGCAGCAGGACTTTGGGGTGTGTCTCAGCAGATGTAGTAGTTTTGTATCTAGAGCAAAAAGGTTTTTGTTTTTTTTATAGAAATGTCTGCAGAAGTCAGCTCATCCTTTTCCTCCTGCTGTAGGGCAACAATGTTGAACTGTGACTCTGAAGGTTCAGCAAACTCCCATCAGTCTTTGCTGGAGACTAATTCTACACAGCCACACGCAAAGGAAGGTCAGTTCATTTCATTTGTTTTTTTATAATTACATTTTAAATAACAATTTAAAAGTGAAAAATCTCCTGTTTTCAATGACTGCAGATCAGCCCTCATCTGGTCTTGTGGCAGCAACAAGCAGTGACAGTGACACTGAAGATGAAGTGCTGCAGAGCAACAATTCCAGTTACGACAACCAGGCTGCTCCCTGCACGGGTAACACACACACATACACACACACTCGGACACACATACATATGTATCTACTCTCATAACATTGCATATCTTTGTATTCACTTAGACATATTAGTAATGGCTTAACTTTAAATATCTATATAAAAGTTATACATATAATTGTAACTACAAGTAAAGGTTATTTTCAAATTTAAATAAAAATAATCAATCCAAGAAAATGTGTTTTATTTATTTTTTCCTCTGCAGGAGACCATCTTTCTGATGACATCACTCTACCAACTGACAGGTGATTCAGTCAGAGTTGGTCCGATCAGAGATCCCGTACATTCGACCCTCAGTGATACTGCATGACACTGACAAAGATCTGTTGGTGTCAGTCTGATGTGTAGAGTAGAAGCTGCTGCTGATGCATGAAGTTGAAATGATTTACAGCACCTGATGTTTTTGATGCACTGTTTGACCAGAACCCTGTAGGTTAGAGGAACTACATGCGATGCATTGAATTTTTACAGACACTAAATAGCATATTATCTTTAATATATTGGAAATACAGCAAATCTCTGCTGCCTAAGAGGAAAACTTCTACTGCAGCCACTTGTGCAACGACTCTGTTGGTTTGTTTGTTTGTTTAATTTAAATTTTATGCATAACAAATAAAGAATGTGAAAGTATGGAGAGTGTATATAACTAAAGAATGTTATTAATACAGAAACAATAAACTGCCATTTTCTAAACATGGCAGAAAGTAGGTAGTGAAGATAATGATATAAAGAAATATAAAATTGGTGATATTGTTTTTACCATTTTCTCACTGAAGGTCAGCTCAGTTTTGTTAGGAAAAGAAGATTGAAGTCTGTGTTTTCAGGGAGTTTTCAGGTATCCAAAACTCGTCCTGAAGGTCTTCAGAAATATTTGTCACTTCGCAGATTTTTCAGGTAAATATGCTATTTTTACACTGAAATAAATATGAAATACACTCATTCTCCTGACCTGCAGCTATATACATAATATACTATGAAACTTTAATAATTCCTAAATTTCCCAAAGGGAACTCTCAAGGAATTAATAAAGTGCTGTCTGTCTGTCTGTCTGTCCACCTGATATCATCCATTTATTTTTGTACATTTACAATACTAAATGGTTTTTGTATTTATTCTGCAACATTTTATACAAACTTTAGACACTTAATATATTTATAGGTTAATCTTAGGGTGACTTCTTCCTGAAAAAATATTTAGATTTTTCTGTGTCTTTATTTTTCATCTAAATCATTTGGCCTTGGCTAATTAATGTCTGTCTTGAAGGATGGCTTTTACAGTTTTTTAAGTTTACCGTTTTATGTCCACTTGATGGCAGCACAACAAGATTGGAGAACGGACACAAGTGAATACTATCATTTTTAGACACCGGTTACCATGAGTAACAAAGTAAAATAAATATTACACAATGTGTGACAAGAGTGTTATTGACATTAAAAGGGTATTTCCACAGTTAGAAACAAGGCAAAGTTTTGGTTTTTTTTTAACCAATCATTTAGACCTGTTTTTATATGATGTCCAGATGAAGTTTTCTCTAATATGTGAGACATTAACAGATGGGAACAGAAACATAAATACAACCATGTAAATCATCTTTCTTTGGCTTTACCTTTCAGTGATCTACAAAATGGACCCGCTGCCTCCATCTCTTCCTGTCCATGGCGCCAGGTAAAATTACACCGACCATTTTCATATTCTCTACTGTCATGAATCATGTCTGGTTCTTAACAGCTCTTTCTGTAACATCCTGTGGCTAATAGGTTCTACTGTCTCCCTTTAACTCATGTCCAGTCCATGAAAGTCTGTTGTAGTTTACCTCTAAACCTCTTGACCTTAGCTGTTCCTCTGATACAGTCCATCCAAATGTAATCCTATTCTCATTTCCTTTTTATTTACATTTACATTCTAACACCCCCCCCCCCCACACACACACACACACACACATTTTTGGTTTCATTTCCATATACATTTTCATTCCTACTTCCCTTTTTATTATTATTTACTTTTCCCTTTTGGTACCGTTTCATATGCATTTTCTCAGCATCTTAAAAGCCTGAATCTCTCAGTGAGAACTCATTTAAATGTTAATGTCATTATGTTGAAACCATGGATCAGTTTTGTTTCTTATTTGTCGCCATACTTGAGGAAAAAAACCCACACATTCTTTCACGGCAGGGTTTTCCTCAAAGCCGAAACCCGTTAGAATGGAGAGAATACAAAAGCCAGATTACAAGTGGGGTGAAATGAGGAGTCTTTTTATAGACAGAATGTGGAGGATTGCTCACTTTTGAAAAGCTGTTTATGTAACGGCAGTTCAACAGAACTGTTCCACACGAAGAACACACTGCATTCTGCCTTCTGGTCTTTCACTCTGTAAACAGCATCCTTAGGTTTTACCTGTGAAACCTATCAAATCTGTACTTCCTGTTACAGCCACCGCCTGATGATTAACAAGAACAATTTCAGAAAAGGCTTGTCTATTTTTTAGTTGTTGTTTTTTAGTTGCTGTTTTTGTAGATTTTCAGGCCCTTGGTGTCTGGTCAGGTTTCCAGTCATTGACGTATTACTATGTTCATGTCTCTTAATCCCAGGAGAACATTGACATCATCAAACATTATGACAAAATTCCACAGTTGTTTCTGTGAATTATTTGTCCCTATAGCTGTTTTTGAAAAATAACCTGTTGCTGTTCTGATGTTTTGTTTTGTCTGAGGAAAAAAGAAGATAAGGAACAGAATGCACGAGCCAAAGACTTGGTCTAATCTTTATATACATGATAATTAGTCACCAGTTACAATACACATTTTATATACTACAGGAACACAGATAAATACAGGTACTCGTTGTGTTTTACTGTTTTTTTTTTCCAAACCTATTATCCTGCGTGTTGAATAGGAGCCAATGTGGGGGTTTGTCTTCAAGTCTGAAGGATAAGAAGGCGAGATCTGCTCTCTGTAATCAATCACAGCCTTCACTCATAACAGCCTCCCCTCCACACTCACCCTTGGCTGACATTTGAACAGTGTGCAGACATCCACCTGCTCTGAACTGCAGTCAATCTTTTCAAATGTACACACACGTCCAGACTCCAGGAAGGAAGACAAGTGTCCTGCTTCCTGAAATATCCCGAAGAGACACTTACACTAATTTTTCCATGGACCTGCAGACCGAGTTTACATCTCAGTGACGACATTAGTCGGGGGAGTGTATATGGGGAACTGTCGTTGGCAGCACATTGTGACTCATAATCCTCTTCCCTATAGTAGGAAAAATGGATTAAATATTGACTTGAGGAAGTGTGTGACCTTTCAGATATGGCTTCATCCTTCAGCAGAAGACAAACCCTCAGCGAGCCTTTCAACGCAACGTCATTATTGCTTACAGAGAAATAGAAAAAAAAAGCTGTTTTGTGTACATAGACACACAGTGCAGTATTCATGGAGGGTCCTATACTTAGATGATGGAAGGCCAGAGCTGGAGTTCTGCTCCTGCTCTGTCGTCACAGGGAAGGAATCGTGAGACTGAGAGTAATTTTAAGTACAGGCAGCAGAGCGTGAGGCTTTTTCCCGGTGCGGCTAAATTTTCCACAAAGAGAAATGAACATTATTATTGTTATTGCTCATACAGTGATTTTCTTCCCCCTATTTTCTTTTAGATGATGAGTAACAGTGTAGGCTAATCCTATTTCAGTGGCTTTAGATGAATGAACAGCACAGATCCTTAACCACTGTGAGCACAGTAACGGTGCGTTTTCAGTGCTGCATTTTCTCAGCTCGCTAATACCTGCTGTGAAACCATCAGTGATTTGAAATGAAGCAAAATCAGTAGTGAATCACCGGAGATAGAAAAACAGGAGCTGTGCTGCACAGACGCTGCGGGCTGTAACCACCAGCAGCACAACATGCCACCATGTGTCGGCTCTCAAAGAACACCATGGGAGCACAGAGTTGCTGCCACTCAAAACAACCCCCCCCCCAAACCAACCAGCCAACGTGTGTATGATTCTGAGCCGACCCTGTTTTTTATGTTTTACCCAAAAAGTGTCTGAAACACTTCTTATTGACAAATTACATTTTCAGAAACTGAAATAGAAGCTACAAAGCTGATCTCTGATTATCAGCCGATGGTCTCTACTTCACCCATTTACTCATGTCCAGACACTTTGGGAATATCGTTAAATGGTTCAACAATTACTCCAAAAGACACAGCAAATTACATTATTAGACAACAAAATACTATAGCTACTACCTTCATCAACCACTGAGTTTGTAACTGTAAGGGTTTATCATTGGCTATTAACAAAAACATTGGGATATAATGGCATTACCAGGCTGTCACCAAGAAATAGATAGAAACAGGCAACAGCCACTGATGGATAATAGAATTGCAACTTAAATAATGCGAGCCTGATGGAGAGCGTCTCAAAGTGTCTTAAAAATGTCAACCGTCATATCAAAAATGGCCTAAATATAAAGGTCGCGAAGAGAAAGTCACGGATATGAAGCAACACACAAAGATGCAGGACAGAAATGTCTTTTAAGGTTAAAAGAGTAAGGAACTGGTCAAATGAATATAATTACTGGGGTTTTTTTTCTTATATTATTTTTATGGGTAAAACATAAGAACCAGGATCGACTATCAGGATCACCCCACTCCCACTGTCTGTCTGTCAACAGTTGGTCTGTTTCTTTTCTGTCAACGACTGCTCATGTCTGGCCACAACAGGAAATGTTCAATGACTTGTAGAGAGTTTCCAAACACAATTTTCCTGACTTCATTACAGATCTTTGCTTTAAGGCGAGTCATTATTCAAGCAGCAGCAGGAGGCGGTTGGTGTGAAAAATTCATCAAACATTCAATATGATTTAAAAAAAGAAATGTGAAAAAAAAAAGGTGATTCAACCCTGATCGCAAACAATGGCCGACACTGAACTGTAATGAGTTTTAACTTGGCAAATAGGCAGGTGATTTGTTTTATTTTCTGAATTTTAATCAAGGAATATTTTGAATAATAACACAAACAAACCGACAAATATTTGTAACCATGCTTTTTTTTTATCTCCTGATGGAACCATCTGTTTCTCTAGATCAGTGTTTCCCAAACATTTTACTAGCGGACACACTAAAGACTAACCAACTGTTTGGACCAAATGTCTCACTTGTATTCATCACAATGAGTACAACGTATCATTGTATTGCTTCAGCAACAACAACAAAAATCCTTTTGGTCTATGTGTTATTTGGATTTTTATCACCCTGGCCCAACAATGTGCCACCTACCCTGGTCCAGACTTTGGGAATGAAGGCTCTATATTTTATTACCCTGCGTTATCCACGTCAAAGGAAAAATCTAAGTTGCTTTCATCGCAGCAGCTCAGTTTCCTTTCTTGTCCCTAATTAACACCTTATTCCTCCTCATCTGACACTTGCACAGTGTGAATTAAATAAATATTACTGATATAGTAATTAATAATTGGCAAGATACTCTTGTAAGAATGATTCAACTGACTTAGTGTAGAGATGTGTGTATTTTTAAGCTAATGATTAAGACTTTAATATGTGAAGCCTGGGTTATTGTTATTAATAAATAAATGTTACATCTGAGTCTTTACTGTTGACAGCTAAGCTAACATACCCTGAAGAAACCCGTTTAAAAGTCAATTATTTTTAACAGTGTTGTAATATTCTATTTCTAATTCTCCAGTACTTGCTCAACTCACACCTTGTACCCAATGTAATAAACCCCGTTGCTGGAAAAGTTGGTACATTTACCAAAAATACAATAGAGACTCAAAGCAATCTGGTGAATCACTTTAAACAAAATGTATAGCGCAAAAATCCCTATATTTATTTATGGATTTAATGTAAAGATAAATAAACTCAGAAAGAAAAGCCTGCAATACATTTCAAAAGGCAAAGACAGAAAAATGATAACTGGGAGGTTCCTCGTCCTATTAACGCTCAAGAGGTTTTGAGTTCAAAGGCTTGATCATCAACACCGAGGATAGGTCACTTCAACCAGAATGTGTTAGTGAGAGAGAGAGAGAAAATTCTACTTGCAAAACAGAAACAGCTATTATCTTCAGTTCAGACACCATGCTAATTGGTGCAGGCTTTAATTTCACAGTTACTGAATGTAATTGAAAAAGAGTGTTTTTTAAAAGCAATTTTTGAAGTGCACCAACTTTGTGGGACATATTTTGTTTACTGTGTGACCGCATCACTGACTTCATGGGGTATTGTTAAAGCTCTGTTTTCTTCTATTCTTTGTGTTTCACCTGCAGTGATATGACCACAAAAGAACGGCGTAGCTTTAGTTTCTCAGAGTACATTCCTTTTAACAACCCCCCAATACACCAATTCCTTTGTATTTGATGACGTTCAGGGACACTAGGTACATTCTGCTCCACGCACAGTCCACAGGATGGTTACATAAAACACCAGGACCAGGACCAGTGCCGGTGACCACAGAAATTAGAAGGCGATGGCCCCATTTGTCAAAGCTGCCTCAGCAGAACCAGCACTGGGATAAATGACCTGTTTAAATGTGAAACCTGCAGGGTGTTTGATCAGCCGGTGTCTGGGCCTCGGAATGTGGAGGCACAAATTACAAAACCTGGTTATACTAACGTTGTGACATTTGCAAATTCACAGCATCGATCAGAAACTGAGAAATGATCCTGTTACAGGAGCAGAGACCGGGGAATATTTGATGCATTCAAATGAGTTTTCATTAAATCCCAACCCTGAGCAGGGATTGTCCAAATGTAGCTTTGTCACGTTGTGACAATTTTGCTTTATTAGTCTATTCCTTATTTTTTCTGTTATCTGTTATCTGAGTTAGGTTAAAAAACCTTAGAGTGAGAAAAACCTGAACATGTGTAGCAACAGTGGCTAACACAAGGTTGGCGTTTATTGTAGGACATTTATTATATATACATATATGTATGAAATAATCAAATGTGTGTTTAATAGTTCATTGTCATTTTCATTAAAGTCAAATGTTCTGAACTTGAATGTAGCTCATGGTTTCCCCACTGGTCCAGTGGCTGATGTGAGAGATACTTGGTCTAGATATGATGAACAGTGCAGATACAATAGGCTAAGACTATAGTGTTGTGTATTGAAAACAGTGACATATAATAATTATAATAATAAATAACGGTTAGCTTTTCATCGATTCGCCTCGTTGATTTAACCGAGTACGAGCTTCCGTGTAATTAGAAAGTGATACGGTTGTTGATATGAAACTTTTCATGATCTGAAGGCTACTTTTTAAAGATAACATGCTCATCTGCTTTATAAATCAGCACTACCAGGGGCTCCCAATGCTGACAGGTGTGCATGCTGTGACATGTATTACAGGGAATACAGCTTGAAAATGGTCGCAGATTATCACTGGTTTTGGCAAGTGCAACTGCTGAAGTCCTAAAGTTTGTGGTTGACATTTGTGTGAAATGCAACACTTACAGCAGCGTGTCAGGCAGTAGAGGGGAGGGTGGGCTTTTCTTAGTAAAAACTGGATCAAATCTGAGGAAGATGAAATTCTGAAGTTGTTCTGGGACTGTGGGAGCAGTTTTGAGTGGACTGGGATCTTTGCTGTGTACTATCAGAGTAGTGCCGCTGCCTACTGTATAGTATTTACAGAGAGTAAAGCTCAACAGAATCAGGCAGCTGATGTTGAACTGACTACAATTTGGGAAAAAATAAATAGTGTTTTTAGAAAAATGTATCCGCCTTACTCACTTCAGTGAGGGTAAAGACATTTATAGATGGTTAATACCTGTAGATTGATATTGTTGGACATCGTCTTGATTAATTAATCCTGATTAATAAGGGTTAGCTGTGATTTATCCACAGCTACTCTGTCATTAATCAGCTTTAATTTTTTGACAGCAACTAAAGAAGCAACTGCCAGACTGAAATAGCTGAAATAACTCAAGGCGTACCAGGCGTATACATTTACCTGTAATACTAGACCATGTAGCGGTAAGTCAGCTAAGTGACTCTTTATCTTGTGTGTTAGCTTTCCAGCTCTTTTATCTGTGGACAATTTGTGGCTGCATAATGGCAGGGCCACTGACTGTATGTGAAGGGGGATTGGGGGGAGGCAGCATGTATTTTCTGTCTCCGCAAACACACAGAGCAATAATCACTCTGGCCTCTGCTATGAGCTTTATTTCTTTGCCAACAAAGAACAGCTGAGAAGACAACGGTGCAAGCCGCACGATTAAACGCCAACATTAAGCTCAACTAATAGCTTAAAATTCCCAACGAGCTACCTGAGGACAAGAGACGAAAAAAGATGTGCGTCGCGTCTCTGTCTGTGTGAGTCTGAGTTAATGTCACATTAATATCTGTGTGATGTTATATAGGAAATGTGTTTTTTTTGTGTGTGAAAAGCCTGATCTCGACTTTGACTTTTTTACAGCCCCTAAGGTTCAGTTCATTTCACCGGCCTCCATCATTTCCATCGAAGTCTCTGTATGAACCGATCAGACGTAACAATGACGTGGATACAGTTTTGCACTTTACCTACAGCGTGAATGAGTAGAACGTTTACTAAGAGGGTTGCCTCATATTTGGAAACATTTTGTCGTAGGACAGAGAGCATCGCTCTTCTGACAGAGACTCAATAATCACATATAACAACTGCAGGAGCCACAACTACTATCTACGTGAGACATGTTATTAAAGGCAGAGGTGGGTGGACGTGTGTGCGAATGGACTACGGGACTAAGGAGCGGGGTTGAATAAATGGGGGGGGGGGGGGGGGGGGTTGGGGGCGCCCTC
>NC_024325.1:7355053-7390051 GCF_000523025.1 Cynoglossus semilaevis | reverse complement strand
GATGCGGCGCGGGGGTAGGGGGGTGGGGTGTAAAAAAAGGGGGGGGGGGGGGTGTTTGGGGTCACCTCTTCAGATGATGGCATCATGGGGTAGTTGAGGCACTGCCACTCCAGGCCTATGGTTGGAGTGACGCTGCATGTTGGACTGCAAATGGCCTAATGGAAAGAGACCTAGCATTTCACTGGATCTCCCTGGCCACCTTCTGGACCTTTGGCGATTACCGTGGCCGAACCTGCGGCTTGGCCTCACTGGCTGGCCCAACAACATAGCCGTTTGAGGCCAGAGTGGGTCCGTAAAGCTAGAGATGCTAGACTCCTGGAAAGGGATACAGGACCTGCGCCTCAGCGGGCGGGGCTTCCCGTAGACATGGGAGGCTGCGAAAAGGTCGGAACTAAAGGTGGAGCAGGGCAACGGTGAGCCCGCGGTCAAAGAGATGCGACCCTCCAGTGACGGTCCCAGCAGGCTGAGGCTGGTTCTGTCCGTGAACGAGTCTGTTCGGTCTTCGTAGCCAAGATCAGCGGGGGCTGAGCACTGCTGCAGAGGCCAACCACCACGACCCTTCCCCCCAATGTCCGCAGTGCTGCCTCCATCACCACCATCTCTTTCAACCCTGACTGTTTCTTCTTCCTCCTCCACCTCCTCTTCCTCCTCCTCCTCTACTTCACCCATTTCCTCTTCCTCCACTTCTTCTTCTACATGACCTTCCTCCTCGTCCTCGGTGCTGGTAGGTGGGGGAGAGCGAGGGTCTCTCAAGAAGACCACTACAACAGTGATATTATCACTAGAGCCCGCATCACGAGCAGAGGCCACCAGCTTATGGGCTACCATAGTAGTGTCTCCAGTGTTCTCCAGGAGGTGGTCGCTGACCACCCGCACTGCCTCATCTGGACTCACTGTGTCCCAGAACCCATCACAGGCCAGGATAAGGTAGTCTTCAGAGCCGTCCAGGTGGACAATAGTGCGGTCTGCGTCACCGCAGATGTAAGGTTTGTGCTCAGAGTCTCCTGTGAACGTGGGCAACACATTAGTCTGGTCTCCTCTCAGCTTCAACTTTGATCAGACATCAAGTCATGTTTTTTTTTACCTATTGCTCTGGATACAGACAAGCTGCCGTTAACCCTCCATGTGCCGAACCAGATCACACATCCTCCAAGAGCCTCAATTCTCTGTTTCTCGTCCTGCAGAAGCACAAAGTGGGAGTGGCATTATTCACCGTCTATAACCATAACGGTCACATGGTTGTAACAGTAAGTAATTGTTGGACTGTCTAATTCACTGTGGAAACATTTTGGCTTTGGATTGTGAAAAGTAAATAGTAGCAAAACATTGGAGTCATACTGCATAAATGTGGACATGGTTTTCTCACCTCTCTGTCTGGCTTATGTGGTTTCATCAGTTCCACAGCCTGACCTCTCCTGACCAGGATGACCTGGGAGTCTCCCAGCCAGGCTACGTGCAACGTCTGGCCCCGCAGGAACGTCACTACGCCTGTTGTGCCACATCGCAGGTTCTGCAAAATGTAGGTGTTTTTTTTCCCTCAGTTACTCAATTCACAGTGTAATGTTGTTAATGAGTCATTATTTTCTGCTATTGTCAGATGAAGAAAATCTGACAACACGGTCCTTGAACTCGCCTACTTTGTAAATATGTGAATACACTGAAGGGGTCGGTTATTGACGAGGCAGAATGAAGTATGTGCTTCCTCTTAAAGAGTGAACATGACAAACAGTGTCTTCGAGACGATGTCGTCTCAAAGTCATCAAACTGGAAAGAGGTCATGGTGTCGGGGCAGGAGAATTACCAGAGGGCTGTGGATGTGGACAGATGAGTGTGGGGGAGATATTTGGACTTGATATTTCTGGCACACCAATAAAGGACTCAGAAAAGCAAAGTGGGGCACAATACAGCAGATCTGCGTATTTTAACTGGAAAATGCTTTCTATATTTTACCACCATTTCACCTCCAAGCACTAGAAGAGAAAAAGGAAACTGAGGGAAAGATGTTTTTGTTTTTTGTTTTTTTACAGTGATGTTGTTGGAAAGTGTGGAATAAATTAAAGCTGTAATTTTGGAGAATCAGTTTGTGGCTGACTTGCTGTTCAGTGTCAGCTGAAGGTTGGGCAGAGTGTCTGTGGCAGACCGGGGGTTGGGGGTGGGTTCCATATTTAAGACAGGAGGCTGGAGAGTGTGCTCTAATTATTGGGGTATCATTCAGCCTCCCATGGAGGCAGGAGCAGTTTGGAATAATGTGTATCATGAGTATGAGTTCATCATCACAGATTATTGTTGAACACCGTTAACCTGGCATCACTCCTACATTATAAATGGATGTGTATTTTTCAGACGCGGTCACCTCTCTGGATGCTTTCTTGACAAAGCGCTCATCAGTCTGTTTGAAGGCTCTGCACAGAGCGTCGCCTACATCGTGGCTGTATGTTTCCTGATGAACCAGGTTAACGTGGAGGTGATTGGAAGCATAGATGGCAGCATCCACGCCACCATGGCCATCGAATACTGCAAAGAAAGCCTGTTCTTCCTGGTCCTGAGGCAGACAAGTTAGAAGTCAGTGAACGCCTCTTTAAACTATACAATTTCTGAGTGTTGACAGATGGTTAGTAAACAAGAGAACCTTGTGAGACTATGTATTTAATTTGGAAATGATGTGACAAGAAAACAGGAAATGTTCCCACACAGTCAGTCAGTTGTTGTTGTTGATGTATTTGTTGTTATATCCATGGTTACACTTCCTTAAATGCAGGCTGTGGGATCTACCTGAACGTTGAAGAGTGTGTTAAAGTCAGGGATGATAACATGTTTGTCCTCCATCTTGCGCCTCATGTTCTTGATGGCGTGTATGGAGGTTTCATAGTAGGGCAGAGGACGGCGACGGAAGGGAAGCTCCTTCATCCACAGGCAGCACATCTCAAAGAGTCTGTTGAACACCAGCCGGGCCAGCTTCACTGACTCCATCTCTACACAAACATGTACATTCACATATTATTATCAATACCATTAGTACGGATTTACAAATTGACAAAATGTAAAACTAAAATCTAAAATCTACTTGACAAACTTCCATACCAAGGCAATGTTGTACAATTAAAAAAGAAAAAACAGACGTGAACTAGAATCCCAGCCTCCATTGAAACTGAACTAGAACCATCATCAGGTACAACAGTCCACACTGCCTCTGTTGTCTGGTCGTCCAAATATGGCAGCATTTAAGTTTATAAAATAAAAGTAAAGTTTCCTCTCTTTGTCTCGCCCTCCACCTTCTTAAAGGACATGAACACTGAGGGTAACTGAACTGACTTCTCTGCCAGATCTGTTGGAAATGGATTGGACTTGTCATTGCATCTGGCATCAAGTAATACCCATAACACCTTGCAAAAATCCTGACGAAGAAAAACAACAACACAACAGTAGGATGTGACTAGCTGTTACACAACACAATTTTTACACAACTTTTTTTTTTCAGAAAGCACATAGTGAGAAAGCAAAGAGAGGAACAGTTTGAGTCGTGTCTGCTCAAAGTGTGAGTTACCGTCAAATGTACCACAAAACATTACAATAAAAAAAAAAAAAAAACAACACCCCCACAGGAAGTGAGGTGTATCGCCTCCTGTCCTCCAGACATGATGCTCTGAATTGTGTCCTAACTCCTGTATCAAAGTTTTGAATCAGACCATTGTTCCTCCGCACAGTCACCTCCACACTTTGATGTAATGTAATATGGAAAAAAAGTCACTTTGACCTCAAACCATTTAAAGCTGTGATGCAGCAGAACCTTGTCTCATCTGTGTCTTTGTCCTCCACAGGTGTGTGGACAAATCTGAGAACTGTGTGTAAGTTTAGTGTAATCCAAACAGTAATTGTTGGGTTTTTTTGGCTTCATTTTGTTTGATTTACAGATTTCATGTATACTGTTGGAGCCTCTAGTGGTCAAATACCACTTATTGCAGCTGTGTTGGGGAGAACTGGGACAAAGCCCTGGTGGTTTGCTGATGGTGTGTGTGTGGGAGGGGGATGATGTTAGAGAAAGAGAGGGCGAGAGAAAGAGGGAGACCTAATTTGCCTAAACCTCTGTGTGTGTGTGTGTGTGTGTGTGTGTGTGTCTCACGTGGTGGGTCAGCTCCATCTTCTGTGTTCCTGTTGAGGTGGTGGATGGAGAGGTCAGTCTGTAGGATACTGTCTGCTGTGGCTCTGGCCAGGGCTGCAGCCAGGGAGCATGGGCAGTTACTGCAGCCAAAAAACCCCAAAAAGACAGAGGACAAATATAAAAAATGTCAGAAATACAACTCATACAAAAATTTGGTTAGGAGAATTAAACAAATTATAGTGACATTTGAAATACTTTCGGTTTTATTTTTCCCAATGCTACGTTTTGCTTTCTTTTAACATTTTCTGAGTTAACATTGAGTCATCCCTAGCCTAGTTTGTAACATTTTTGCAAGCTTTTATCGGCTTCACCATTAAGTTATAGTTAAATCTCGACAAATATATATTTATATATTTTTTTTTTACGTTCGATAGCCCTGGTGAGGCTAGAAAGGGCATTAAAATAACTTTCATCAAAATGTAAGATAGTGATAGTGACAGATATTTCAGAGCTCTTTGACTCTAAAAAAAGATGAAGAGGAGGAAGAGGATGACATAGAGGAAGAAGTAGGTGGAGGAGTGGGAGGGGTCATTTGAAGGACAGAAGGCCTTCTGTTCATGAGTCACTGAAAGATAACTAGACTACCCCAGATGCAGGTAACCATGGTAACCCAACTACTGGATACTACCACATTTAAATGAAGATAAAAATAAAACTGAAATGAACCCATGTCAAATGGTGTTAACACTGTGTTTTTTTTCTGAATTTAGTGGTGAATGTCCGAGCCTCCATTTGTACTGTGTGAAGACGAAAATGAATACTATTACAGTATATGAATTAAATATAATTGATCATAAGAAGAAAAATGACCACACACTTCCACACCTCATGTCATAGAGTAGGAAAAGGAAGTTAAAACACAATGAAACGTTTTCATTATCTCCATGGCAACCATACAAACTGCAAATAACTTTGTGACGAATATTACACAGAAATAGTTCAAGGAACGACTCATTACCATCCGAACATGAGAGAAAATACATTCAGACGTTATGACACACTTTTCTCCAACTGTGACAAACACTTTTCAGAAAGAAGAAAGACCTATTTTTCACAGCTCAGTTGGCTTCTCCTAGTTGGAGGAGTTGATGACCTGCTAATTAACCTGCGTGTCTCATTTCAGCAAAACACGGTTTTCTTTTGTTTGAGTTCCCTTTTCTTCTCTCCTCCAGTTCCATCCTGCTGTGAGGGGCAGGAGAAGATCCAGGATGACACCTCCACACACCGACTCCCTGACACTCAGGTACAGAGAAATAGCAGCTCCATACGAGCAGGTATTTAGCTCCAAAACACTGATTTTCTCCGAGTCCTGACACCTGAACGCATGCATCTATGACAGAATTGTTCTTCCACTTGTTCTTTGAGTCACATTTGATTTTACTTCCTGTTTACAATGGCATACTACTTTATATAACACTTTATAAATACAAACAGTCCACTAACTCTAATGTACAAACATGAAAAAATATCATTTATTACCTGAAAATGAAGTATAGGACCTTGATTTTACTGCAAAACTAGGTCAAGGGCTACATGCAAGTGGAGTAGTTAGAGGATGACCCCTTAAGGCGGTAACCATAGAAACCTCCAGCGTAAACCTCTCCTTGGAAATGAGGTAGCTGTGCCGCGGGAAGATCACGTTCTACTTCTTGGAGCGCTGAGCACAAATTATGTAACGGTTCTAATTGAGAAGTAATTGCTTGAATTTAATGAATCAAATTATTACATCACAGAATGACTGTCTTTCTCTTCGACTCCCTGTCCCTCATGTTATTGGCATGTAATGTTCTTGTTTCATTCATTCATGACTGACTCGCCATGTTAACAGGCAGTAATTATATTAGACACAACTCGGTAAAATCTTCAGTAAAATCACAAAATCTTTGTTATTGTTTTGCATTATTGCATGAACAGTTAAAAGTATAAATACATACATTATTTATATTTAAACTGCTGGTTCAACAAATGTTATTCATTTATTCAAAGGTAACAGCGTCAAAATACAAAGTACTTGGTGTGTCGTAATATTTTCCAGACAATAATTAAAATAATTTTAATTCTAAAATACTGTTGGAATACTTTTAGAACTTTTACTGAATAAAATACTGTTGGAATACTTTTAGAACTGAATTTCCCAGTGTGGGATAAATAAAGTTGTATCTTATCTTATTCATGTACCAAGTAAAAGGATGCATAGTTTGATTTACAAATAATATTTTCACACATATTTGCAGTACAGAGGACTCTCACTGTTGTCACCACTGATCATATCTAAAATCTGATCTCAGCTCAGCTCAACTGAAGCCTTCAGTGCTAAAAGCACACGGCAGATTTAAAGATATACAGTTCTGTAGGTGGAGCAAACTGAAAATAAACACATGTGAGGTCTGCTAAAATTTTGTTGTTTAGATCAGGACATACAAATATGAGACTGTTTATTCCCTCTTGGACCCTGGGAAAATGAACAGACATCTCTTAGGAAGTTTAAAAAAAACCCCAGACATCTCACAGGAAGTTACATCAGGATGTGAGGAGCGTGCAGCGTCTTCACGTCAGCCGGTGTTTGTGTTTATCAGGAGAATTGCCTCCTTGAAATTTCCATTCACAGAAACTCACTTAACCCCAAATCTATCCTCACTCATTCCACCACTGTCAGCCCACTGGGGGGTGGATGCTGAGGCGAGGTGCTCTGATTGGCTGCAGGTAACATAGGAGAATGCGTGCTGAACCAATGGCAGCTTCTGGTTGCCTGTGCATCACAGTGAGGTCATGTGGAGCGGAGGAGGATTAAAGTAGAAGTTAATCTCTGTTTTCACATCACACTGCAGCAACATGACAGGCTCCACAGATGAGCAGCAGCAGCTCCACTGGTTGGATGTTGCTTTAAGTCTTGTCTTCTATGTCAGTTTGAATAAAAATAATCACCAATTCACTATAAAATGTACCAAAATAATCTGTATGTAGTAGTAGCCAGTCACACAAAAATACAAGGGATTTAAATGGATAAATATATTAAAAACATTTTCTGATTATTTTTAGTTAGCAATTTCAAATTGGTGTGATATATTTTTCCTCAGGCTATTTTCTGTTTACCCTTTTCAACCTGAGAAAGTGACAGAACCAGATGTCATTACCACTGCAGTCTAATGAATGCAGCTCAGGCATAAAGATAATATCAGGCAGGAAGTTTATTTTACTGTATGTTTATAATCAAGGTTGTAATTAGTGGAGGTGTTGAACTCTACTGTGCCGTAACAACATCAGTGTTTCCCGGCCCTTTTGTGGGTGTTTACAAGACAAAAAACTCAGATTCTTAGTCTGAGGTAATTTTTTAATTAAGTCTGATATATATTAAAAAAAGAGTTTACCTGAAGAAGAGCAGAAGATACTCTGCCTGATGTCACTCAGTAAAATTACAAATAACCATTTTGGTGATGTCTTACACCAAGATCAGACATCAGTTCATGAATTTAACAATATTCTATCTGCATTTAACAGCCCAGAAATCTGCTCAGCTGTCATCTTCACTGCATGTATTCATCGTCTCTGGAGTTTTCTTCTATTCCTGCTTCCTTTTTTTTTAATCCGATGCACTCATTATCTCTCCTCAACACATGTCAAAATGATCTCCACCTAGCCTGCCATACTCCATCGCCAAACTGCTCAACCTCTGATCTGCTTATTTCTAATCCTGTCCTTCGCGGTCACTACCAATTAATATCTCAGTATCTTTAACTTTGCCAGCTTCAGCTCCGCCGCCGGCCTTTATGACAGTGACACTGTCTGTAAACCTACATCACTACTGTCTTATCAACCTTGCCTTTTCAGTCTTCTGTCACACTTCACCACTGACTCCTCTCATCCTGCAAGCCGTTCGTCCTCTCTTCCTCTTTGGCCTTTGATGGACAAGATACAGCTTAAATGTTTTTTATTTGCATTATTTTTCCAGTGTGCGACTGTGACTCTATATTAGGGTTAGTGTTGAGGAAAGCTGTACGCTCAAGTCAGCAGTGATGATTGCCTTTTCCCATGGTTCCGACTGTGGCTGGGTGTTGCCTTTGTTCCCTCGTGTGCTCTTTGTTGCTGCTGAACTGTGATAAAAGCTCAGAGTGTGTGTGTGTGTGTGTGTGTGTTAGCCAGTGATTCACAAACGGTACCGTGTTTTTCTCTTCATTTTTTTTTTACCTTTGCCTCCTACAAGTGATTGTTGTTGTTTTTTTTCAAATGAGCTGAGAATTAGAGACAGACATAGCAGTGCAGAAGAAAGTGACTGACAGTCACCAATGTCAGTTGTCCTCCTGCCAAAGCAGCTCCCACTTCATTATGCTAAATATTGGCTGTTTCCTGTGCTGGTCTGAAGTGAGAGTGTACGTTCACAGGAAGTAACATGGTTCTGATAATATGTTCCTCTGTAGAGACCTGTTCCTTCGTACCAGACGGTCCTTATTCCTTATACGAAATGTTGGAGACAGAAAATCCTGAGCAAAGCCTCAGGCTATTTCTAGCTTCACACTGGCTATATTACTTTATCACTTCTTTCACGTTGTGGTCAAAAGAAATTTTGAATCACAGTGCAGTGTCTGCTACCACTGCTGTTATGTAAACAGAGTATTCTCAAGAGCCATAGCAGGGTTACATAACACAAAGAGACGCAGGTGAAAGGCTGAGTGTAAATCTTTAAATCTCACTGCTGTTCCTACCTGGACGTGGCTTTCTAATGACTTAGGTAAATGAATGTATCCTTCCTCAGTGTACACACACACACACACACACACACACACACTATTCTAGATGAGACTTTACATTTAGCCTAACCAGAACCTCATTACTAATTTTGACCAAATATTTCACAGTAGATAGTAGTACAGAAGTACCTTAGGCCCCAAAAATACAAAGTGGACTTAAACTGGAACCATAGTCTGACTTGGAGACTTGGGGTAAAACTTCAGGATCCCTGCCCTGTACCCTGCTTACCAACAGAACACACATCAGACTGAATCACAATGCATAAAGGGGATTTGAATAAATCTACATATACAGTATGACTGTGTGTATGTGAGCAGCTTACAGATAGATGAACGCCCATTGTCACAGGAGCTCTGCCTGACAACAGCTGACAGATTTGATGTCTTTGAAAAGAGATTTAATCTTTATATTTACTGCCTGGATATAATGGCTGTGATGTTTTATGGCTGTTCCTTTCATTAGAGGATGTTGTAGTGAGGTTAGACATTAGCAGAGTCTGGGGGGAGATGTCAGTCTGTTATCTATAATTGTCCTTGAATTTCCCTTTATGAGGGAAATTAAATGGTCAGTAAAATGAATACTTATGAATACTACTGCTCCCTCAATACTTTCAGGCTAAATCAATCACAAAAGTGCTAAATACTTATCTTGATTTGACTTTAACATGACTTTTGCCTCTTTTTTAAATAATATATTGTATTTATATGTTACATGTGTTTATGATAAAATAACTACATTTTTGTTTTGTTTTTTCTCTCACACAGGAGCAGCTACAGCCAACGGTAATATCTGGAAAGATCAACCTGACGCAGGTGAGTGGTGTACATTAACAAAATGCAGCTGCTGTTTACCCTCTGAGCGTTTCTACCCTAAGTGCACCTTTGGATGTTTCTTTTTTTTTTTTCCCAGAACAGCAGTGATGTAACAATGTGCACCTCAAACAGTGGTGAGTGATGGAGCGAACTGTGGCTGCAGACGTCACAGAGCGCTGCTGCGTGCATATGTTATGTGCTGTGTTCCACTTGAATAATGAAATGCACAATGTTGGCTGCAAAGAGGCGTGTCTAATCTGTCATTAGAAAAAAAAATTAAAAAAAACTCTCCAGACACGAAACTCCTGCAGCACATGCACAGGGCTGCTGTGTAGGCTGCTGATCTACTGTTTCAGCAGGGCATGTCAGTAACTGGAGACTTAAAAGGTGACACAGTGCAGGGAAAGTGAGCCATAAAGCTCTGTACGTGTCATGTATTTCAAATGCCTGTGTACCTACTGAAGTGAAGTCGGTTTCCTGATCAGCCTCCAGCGTTAGCTCAGCCTCCTCGGATACGCTGGGGAACTTGCGTACAAAAAACAGACCCAGTGCTGCTCTTGCCAAAGCTGTGAGGCTGTATTATGTAATCAACCAGCTGGATCATTGGTGCGTTAGTAAGAGCCTATGGGAGAACCCCAGCGTATCCTGACCTCAGCTCTCTGTGGAATCGCCTTCACATGAACTACTTTACCATGAACCTTCCAGGGCCGTAGTTAGTGCTGCCACATGTTGAACACAGTGTTAATGTTTTCAGACTCAAACCTGTGGAGTCTGAAACAAACATGTCTGTATTTATTAATAACCAAAATAATTGAGTCTCTTATTCATTCCATAAAGGGGAAATTTACAGTGTTATTCTTTGCAACCAACACAGGCTGCCATGGGGTTGTGGTTACAACTCAGAGGCTGCCACATGGCACTATTTTGGCATATGTAGTTCCACTGGGACTCGAACCTCATAGCCATCTGGTGCCCCCTAGCAGAAAAGTATTTAATTGTTCTGCCTTTCATGCTTTGAGGAGCAAAGAAAAATTATATGCAATAAATAAATAATAGTTTTCAGTGAAATCTCACGGCACAATGGTTGGGAATCACTGCACTGTGGAACCACCATGATTGCTTTACTGCAGTATTCACAGTTGATGTCTAAAGAAGAAGAATTTCATCCTTGCTTTGTTTCCCATGGTCCTACCACAGATTAAGGCTAATTTAATTGCTCAATGTGCTGCTGCTACATAGTCATAGCCCACAGGTTATGACTCCCCCTGCTCAGCAGCTTCCTAATGCATTTTCAAGGTCAGACAGGTAGTGAGGGATTCTGGGCTCTACAGGAAGCAGAACTGCTTTGCATTCAGTCTATGTGCCACAGACATATGACTCATCATTTGAATTATGGGCACAAAAAATGCCCTGCGCTCACGAGCAGCAGCAGCAGCAGCAGACTGTAAAAGCTTCTGCAAAAGTGTCCATCCAACCTTCGAAGAGGGAAAAGAGGACACCGCACTCCTGAAGGTCACGGCTCGTCCAAATATGGGGCCTCTCCAGAGCTGACTAAACTAATGAAGGTTCCTCTTTTAGAGATGTCAGTGTGAGCCGCTGAAGGAAAGACTAGTGATTCTCCATATTTTACAGCAGTAAATAGAAGTCAAGTAACAAAGACAATCAGCACCTTCTACAGTCCAGCCTACAGACCTACCTCCAAACTGCCAACCAGCCTGCAGTCTACACACTCTGATCATTAAAGTTCATGGATCTGCTCAGGCAACACAGTCACTGCAGCCCAGATTCGTAAATCACACTAAGAGCTGTTCAGAAACACAACTGAACAAAAATCACATTTGGAGAGTCAGCAGGTTCAACATTTGTTTTAAACCGTGTGAAACTGGGATCTTGTTTTTATTTATTTTTTTACTCATTAAAGTAGTCCAAGTAAAAAACACCAGTCAGAGCCTGCATGGGGAAACCAATTACCAACAGATCTAATACTATAAAATATAGCTGATATTTGAAGTGATTAAGGCTGAATTCAGTTATGAAAGGTTATGTACTTAGGAATAAAATGTTCACATTGGTCACATTGGAAAAACTAAAACAATTTTCAAGTCCCTTGAGTCTATTGAGTCTATTGCCCTGCGCTGTACACACAAAATCAATAAGAGAATGAATGGCTTCCACTGAGGGTGACAGGGTGACAACAGATACAGCAGGGAAGACTGATGGCTGTGACCGAGCACTTTGTCAACATATCTGATTAAACTGGTGAATCACCTCGGAGCAGATACAGCAGAGGAACTGCTGAAGGATTAGAAACTACTGTTAGGTCCCAGCACAGACAAACTAATCGTACAGCAGCACCTAAAGAATCTGGTCATTTGAGAATCAAGAATCAGCCCTGGATGTTCTGTTGGCTGTAATATGTGTGTGTATATGTATACACACACACACATATATAAGCCTTCTTTGGCTTCTGTTTGCATTTCCTCATTGGCTTATAAAGCAAGTTAGATTACAGCTAATCTAGGATTTGAGGCGGTGACAGTAGTTTTAGGTCACAGCGGTGTGCGTGTGATGTTTGCATATTCTCTCTGTATTTGCATGGTCTCCCTCTGCTTTCCTCCCTGGTCTGTGGTGACCATATGAATCCAAATGCTCATGACTGGGAGTTTGTCTCCTCAGCACAGTGATGGACTGTCCACCTCAACTGCAACTAGTCAATGGCTCTAATCAGAAAATGATTAAGTTAAATCAATGTAGAACATGTCAAGAGTTAAAACTGCAGTAATATTAATCAGTCTACAGCCTGACGCCTGAGCTGAAGTTGAAGCCTCCACAAACATGCTGTGAGTTGAGAGGGTATTTTCTCTTCTCCTTCCAGTTAAGAAGTCCCACTTTACTAAATAGCAGTCTCCGTTCAAGAGTTCCCCCATGTAGCTTGATTGTTAATTCTCCTCTTGTAAAACACGCTGGATAAAAACATCTGATTTAAATGTAAATATAATTTTAGACTAGTTGATTTGTGACTTTTCTTGCACAGCCTGTAAAGCAAGGTCTCAGGTCAAAAATCAGTTGCAGTGTGTGAGGGTTATATTAGTACACACACAGAGCAGCAGCTCAGTTGGCAGCAGTGGCGCAGGGCAGTTCTGTGGCTGCCCTGCATGGTAATCCCAGTGAGACACTCTGATTAAGGGATTACTCTAATTTCAAAGGGATAGACCAGACCGGAGTGAAGAGTTACAGAGTAGAGAAAGTTACATGGAAGAACAGAGGGAAAAACAGCTTATAGTATGTAGGAAGTGTAGAGGACAAACATGTCAACATGGTTTTTAACAGAATGTTCCTGCTCTGAGTCCATCATGTTTTCACAGCATTGTGTATGTTGGGGTTTTTTTTTTTCAAACACAAAATGCCTCAAAGTCACAGAAAAGCCCATTTCCAGAGAAACTGGGCTGTCACATCCTCGTACAGTTTAACTTCTCAGAGGTGCTCTAGAAAGCCAAACAGTAACTTCCCACAGGCCTCGGAGGATGTCTATCTCCAGGGAGATCAAATCTCCTGGCCTCATATTGCTCTGATTAAACAGTGAAAAGCCAGTGGACAGACAGATGGTAGCGTGAAATAGTAGGACTTAAAAAAAAAAAAAAAATTCCATCCAAATGCACTTTCTCTGCGGTTGATTTTCAGCTTGGACTGGTTCACGGTGACACAGCTCCATGCAGAGTGAGTGGCAGTTATCACAAGACGGCCGCTTGGTGCATCTCCTGTTATTTTCACACTCATTCAGCATGATTGGAGCCGTATCCATTTTCTTTGAAACTAGTTCAGCTCAAAAACGAGGTCACTTTCTTCTGAGACGGTACATGTGGGACATTAGCGGATGGTCTGATTTGTCTGCAGTAAAGTGGCATTTCCTCACAGGTCGTTTTTTTTTTTTTTTTGCGCCTGGTCTGGTCTGCAGATTTTGTTTGGATCGGTGCTTAAGTGTAGTTATAATTCTGTATGATATATAACGGTACTTTAGTATTGAAACGTCGGCTGTGATGGCCCTGACCGCTGGTCATTTTTTAATTAAAGCAGAGAGAGGAACATATTGTCAGAGAGGTCTGCATGAACACAGCTTCATTCTTCTCACCCAAGGCTAATGTAACTCTTTTATGCTGGGCCTTACTGTAAACCACAGTTACATATCAGTCTCCATCTTTTATTTCCTGTCATGTCCCTGATATTGACTCTCGAAATCATAAAAACTCTCAGAAATATCTGAGATAGAAGTCTAATAATAACTTCTATGAACTGGACATTCGTACTTTTCACCATGTGAAAATCACCAAAAGGAGAATGAAACTAAATTATGAACTATTCTTGCTTTTACCTGTAATGTTAGTCTTGGTTAGTACTTTTTTTCTTTCTTTGGTGAAGAGTGGAATATCTGAAAACGTGTCATTAAGGTCTTTGCTCACATGATGAGGTTTATCCCAGGTTTTGTGACAATTGAACTTTCTGCCATCAGCTTCGAGCCAGAAATAGATGTGGGACTCAGGGTGGACAGTGCGTGTTACACAGATTCCCACACACAGTACTTAGTTTAATGTCAGCTCCTTGTAAGTAGACGTTCACTCACCAGTGTAATTAAAGTCCGTGTCTCGTGGTTTAAACCCTGTGTTCGAGGTTTTAACATTTCTGAGGAATGAAGAACTGCAGCTGAAGATCTAAGCTGAATAAGATCCAACATTTAAAAGCTCTTACTGCAACACTTCATTCTGAGAGCCAGTAAGTGTGAATTGGGATCTGTGTCTTTTACAACAGCTGAAACAGTGACTACAGATGCAGCTGTAATGTGTGAAACAGCCACTGGAGATTTGGAGTGACAGTGTGTGGGCAGGTTGTACTCTCTTCACTACTGGCGGTACAGTTTATTTCCTCTTTCCTACTTTGGCTGGACGGCCTGAGGGACGGCCTGATTAATAAAACCCTTGAGGGATCTGCGTGTTCCAAACAAAGCAAGGCCGTCCTTGAACTGGAGATGTGAATAATGACAGTGAGTGTTTGCCCAGACAGAAGCAGCATGTCAATCACCCGCTGTTGACAGCTATGAATAAAAACAGGATGCAACAGTGTGGTGGCTGTGAGTGTGGGCGCTTAAGTGTTTGATACGCAGCTGGAGACAAAAGCACTCAGTACGAAATGAAGGTGCTCTTAAAGTTATAGTTTCTTTTTATGAGTGACTATCACATTAAATGACAGTAAAGGAACGTTAAAGTCTGTCTTTTCATTGACGTCTGTGCTAAACGCCATGTAATATTTAAGGATGCAGCTGAATTGTTGCTATTTTTTGTCCTTTTTTTTTTACCCATTTAATGTAGTCAATTCTGGAGGACATCGATAACAACATGGTAAATCTGTAGAATGGCTTTGTCACCTAGTGTTTGTTCTTCTCTGCACACCAAACATCTTGAACGTCCTGACAAAAATGTGGTAAGAGATCAGAAATATTCAACATAACAGTGATCCGACAGGCAATAATTTATTTATTTACATATATATATATATATGTATATATATATATATATTGTTAATGAAAATAACTTGTTAAGCTTACTTATTTAAAAAAATAATTGTATAGAAACATTACGGTGCGTCGTCGTCAGTGACATCACTGAACAGATCATCAGTAAGAGTGCGTGTGTGTGTGGCTGTTTTTTTGTTTTTTTTGGACCATTCTGTACAGCTGTTGGAGATGTTTCTGTTTAATGAGGCCTGGAAAAGTCTCTCCTCTTAATTACTGTCTATCACCGCTGTGTGTACAAGTGTTTCTGTGTGTGTGTTAAAGCCGAAGGTGAGCACCTGGTTCTATGAACCCATAGAACCAGGTGCTCACTTTCGGCTTCTTCTCGTTAACTCCTAAAACCAAGCTTCATCCTTAAATCATAACACAACACAAATGGACCTAAATATCAAATACCACAGGCCTTCAGAGCAGCGTGACAGCAGGAGTCAACGGTCATCATTAGAGATGATCTTCACTGATCTGATATTTAGAGGAATCTGTCGTCAAACTAACTGTTATACAACTGTTCTCCGTGTCTCTTCACATTCTTGTTACAAGTGTGTTTTTCTCTCTGTACTGACATCGAGTGCTTCCACACTGTGTCAACTGTAGAGCACTTTCCGTAATGCTGCAGAAACACCACCGTTGCAAAGTACTTTAAGGCAATTAACGTTGTGAATTGTTGTAAAAGGAACAAAAACTAAACTGAGGCTTAACTCCTTTAGCATAATTGAGATGAGGCGATGATGTGACGATCACATCAACTCATTAAACAATGTAATTAACGCTTCCTGTTCTTGGGACTTTTCATATCCCCTCATCACTCTTTGTATGTTTGTGCCCTGAAAGCAAAGATCTCTGGGTAAATAAAAGTCAACATGTCTCTGTTCAGACACAACCGAACATGGAAGTCGTTTCTTCTCGATGCAGCAGTTAAACATTCGAGGCAATCACACTGTCTGTGACATACATGCAGTTTAGAGTAGGTAGATTTTAGATGCTATGGATGCTGGGAATTATTTATTCCACTTTTTGAGTAATGTGCCTTTAATTTAGAAATGATAGTTGTTAAAGGAATTTAGTGGGCTAAGAATGAGGCCACATACTGTATGTGGCCCACATCATTTGCAATTGTGCACAATTTTCCCTGAGACCCAATTTACACCAATTTCAGGTCAATCGAGTCGATTATGTATAAAAAAATATATATAATACAATTATATTTGCAGAACACAATGGAATTAAATGCAGTTAAATTAAACATATCTAAGATCCATGTGAACAAGTGGGCTAGAAACCACCATGACCTCTGCTGAAGGACGCAGCCTCCAACTATGACCAGTTTACACAATTTGAAAAAGGAGAATGATTCTTTTATTCCCAAAATTTAAAAATGTGTGCACACATTCAAAAGAAAACTCAAATGTGTAGTTGCACTAGTTCTTGTCTTGTGCCAGTACCAAGTCTCTGTTGCTCTGTTTTCACACTGCACTTTGGTAAAACTTGACTTTGCTCCACTTAGACTGTTAATCAATCCAGTGAAGGCCTCCACTGTGTGAAGGGAGACTTCTCCTTGAACACTCCGTGGACGCAGACACTCAGGATCACATGTTGTGGTGGGAGTCAGCCACATCCTGTTCTTCTAAGACGTGACTCCCAGCTGCCAGGGGAAAAATGGATTAAAACCTAAGGGCCATTGTTTTAACACACACACACACACACACACACACAGACAGACTGGTCGGAGCACACCAAGTGCTTCACCCACCCTCCATTAACACACGCTGGCACACAGAGGGGATCTCTCTTCTATAGCTGAAGTCTATTATTAGCTGTTCAACCCAGAGACAAACTAATGACACGTTGGGATGAATCACCAGTGCTGCTGCCTCCAACTATCATTACACAGCTACAGTAGACAGCCGTGAAGATGCTTACACAACACGCACACGCACACGCACACGCACACACACACTGTTATACAAAGAGTCTGTTTCCAAGACTGAGGGGTTCTTATCCTTGAACCACTGAGGTCAAAATGTCTCAGTATGCAATTACACTGTACACCTCCACCTACAGGTGTCCTCAGTGGGCTGGTCACATGCATGGAAAAATTTAGCGCAAAAAAAAAGAGGAACCAGGAGCACCTTTTTTTTCATTCACTTGGAAGAATTTTAATTTGAAAATCTTCCCAAGCTCTTTTCCATCTTATTTTTTTCAAACCGTAGTGGATGATGTTTTCACTGACTGTGACCTGAGCTGAACTATAGACACCACTTTCTTGTGCTCTCATTTGCACCGTTCTTAATGCTGATTTGACTTAGACATCATGAAAGATGAATACACAATAAAAATTGGGTTTCAATATTTCTGAGTAAACATATATAAACCCAGATAATGAATACACAATAAAAATTGGGTTTCAAGAAATACTCAGAAATACTGAGTAAACATATATAAACCCAGATAGAGTATTTTAAAAAACTGTGAAGAGTCAATCTACTCTAACAGTGGAGTCAAAAGTGAGTGTAAAATTTTTTTCAGCTCTACATCGAGATGATTAAGCGCCACTTTGCCGACAGTCCTTAGGATTTTTGCAGGCGGATGAATTGCCCAGAGTCCGGAGTAACTGACACTGACACCTGACAGGTAATGCAATATTTTCTGTTATGAACCAACAAAACGTATTTTTTCATGTTAACCTAATGTCATATCTGTTTGACTTTGTATTTGATGCTGATATCATCATAAAAAATGTGTTAATGAAGTTTCTCAGTGCTATGTAGAGCAGCGCTATTCAGGAATATGTAAAATATTTCCAAAAAATATTTAATTTATTTTTGCATCTGTCATTTGTCATTTGTTCCAGAAATGCCAACTGATATCATATCATCATATCATATCAGAAATGGGGGCCAAAAGGGAGCACAGTTCTCCTTAAATGTATACCCAAAATTGTACTAGAATGCCATTACACCCCATGTCTTTGTATTTAAAAAATTAACCAAAAATGACATATTGCACTAGGTAATTTATGAGAAATCCTGGAAAAATATAATGTCAACAATTACTTCCAAAATGTTTATTTTTAATACAGTATGTGCTAAAAATTGTCCAAAACATAATGAACAAATCCTAAAAGTAAACATGTAAATAATCTGTGTAGGAAAATCATACCTGGGTATGTGAAAATATAGGGATGTAAATAATGTCTGACGAAGTTCATAAATATTATCCAAAACATCTGCTGTTCAAATCTCACTCGTGCAAAACACACAGCTCATGTATTTAAAAAAACCTCCCTTTCCGTCCAGCACCCGGTCTGTATTAAAGAACAGACACTGACAGAGACTCTGCTGAAAACAGTGTGACAGTAGCAGCTAAATATTCTTCAAAAGTTTGTCCAGGAAGACAAAAATAGAGCTCACATTGAACCTACAAAAGAAAGACGCTGCTCTGTAACTGCAGCTTCTCTGCCTCATTAATTTTATCACTTCATTTCCAGCTGGAAAAAGAAAAACACGGTTTTAGCTTCATTGTCACTAATTTCAGACTCAGGTACGATCACAGCATGAAACTGCTCAGGAAAATGAAAGTGTTCCAGCAGGTCATTCTCTCAGTCATTCCTTCAAAAAAGGAGAATGTATTTAAATATATCCATTCATCGCTATGGTAATTGATTTAATAATCCCCAGAGTATAAAGGGACATTCATTTTTTCTTAGTTTATGGTTTAAAATACACATATAGAGGCCATTTTTTCCCACATAATTATTGTTACCATTTACTTTTCATTACAGCACGATAAAAAAATAATAATGGTAGCCAGATCCAGTGTTGCGTAATATTGATGCCCTCATGTCCCCTATTTATTTTCCCTATCATCCTAAAAAGATAATAAAATCACTGACTATAAAACTGGGCAGCCTGCTATACTTCTCACTCTGGTTTGTAGTGTTGTGGTCTAAATCACGGACATCAAACTGCCACATATAAACTCTGAGTCTGACTGAGACACACGGCAGCCGTCCTGCTGCAGCTTTGCTGTATTCACAATGACTGCTGAACGCCATTATTACTCACTGCAAAGACTCCAGGGTTGTTACTATGACAACTGATGTATACAGTGTAAAAAAGTGTCAAACCCCCACCCCCTGTCCCCACCCCCAAACAGACCAATCCTTGTCAGCTGACATTTCTACAGAGAACCCACAACGCACAGAGAAAGCAACAGGCCATGTTAATGGAGCTTTAAAAGATACATTAGAATGCTGTATCCGCTGTCAATGAGAGTTGATACCTGAGCGCTGTAACTTCAGTTGTAGACGTGGAGTCTGCATCATCCACGGCAGACTACAGCTGCTGAAGCGACAAATAAGTTAGAAACAAATCTCTAAACCATAATGAGTTGACGCCCTCTAAGTTGATGTGTGTTCATCCGGACAATTCTACAGTCAAGTTGACGTGGAATGTTCCAGTGGTACCGTCAGGAACAACATGAGCAAGTATTCTCTCATGTGACACCGCTATCATCAAGACAACATCTCCATTTCAAAAACAAAGATGATGCAGAAAGACGACGCCAAAGCAGGCTGCAATAACAGCCGCACTGATTTGGATAATGGACTTTATCATACTGGAAAAACACACACACACATACACTAACACACACTCACACGCAGCAGCAAGGGGTCCAAACATTTTGAGTTGTAGTCAGATTCAGTCTGTAAATGCTCCTACTAAGATACTTAAGTCTATAATTAATACACACACTCATTCACTGGATTCCAGCCATTTTATTTAGTTCCTAACTTGAACTTTTGTTCAAAATGTTCCAGTAGGGTCTGGAAAACTGGTAAAAAAAATTATAGTAGCAACAAATAGCATTTCAATGGCTGGTTTGATGGTTGTGTCAGGCCATAAATGTTTCACATTTAAATCAGTGACCAAATTATTTTTTTTCCGAGAAATGCGATCGAGCACATCAGGCCATACTCTGGATATGACTGCACTCTTTGTTTGCTGTTCAGGGGAACAATAATGTAAGTGGGGGGATTTCTCTGGGGGTTTTTTTTGAAGCAGTGACTGCTCCTGTTCTGTCATGTCAATATTTACTGATCTGTGAATCAACACAAATGATTGTCCTTTTTGACCTTGTGAGCAGCTGGAAGTGATGGCACCAGAAAGGTAGAGGTCTAAACCACTCCATAGTGTGGAGCCAACAAGTGATTCATCAAGTGCAGCGAGCCAAATAAGAAACTAAATTAGTTTGCCAGAACGCAGAGATGGAAGGATACGTTACAGAGCTAAGGTGGTCGATTGTATGTTTCCACTGCAGGCAGGACGGCTGGTTTTAGCCACATCTTTTTATATAGATGATTCATCAGATCTCAACTCTCAATAAGTGTGAAAATAAAAATATCAATGTCAGTGGTTCTAAATTGTTGATGTGCTATTTGCAGCAGCATGACGTCTGATTGTCCATTCTAAGAGTTTCAGGCCAAGTAGGTCAACATCAATGTTTTTATGTTAGAACTCTCTCTTGCAGTTTAATGTACATTTTTATTTTTTGAAAAACAACTGTTTCACTTTTTTTCCCTATTTTTTCAGAACACAAAGCAAAGCAAGACATTTCCACAGGAAATTGCGACCCGCCGTTTAAAACAAAATCAGTATAACATCTTTAATAGCAAATCTTGCCTGCAAAATGTGAAAAATCCTCGCCTCTACCTTACTGCAAATATCCAACAGCAGCAGCGTCTACCATATTTGACACAACCTGCCACAGACACCTGGTCTCCATCTCGGCTGGAGTGCATCCTGACCTTCTTGGCCACACAGTGCTCATCTTTTTCAGACATACAGTACATGCGAGCAATAGTCCCCTGTCACTTAATGCCCCAGATGAGTCCTTCAGCCTCTTCTTCCCAGCACAGTTTCTGCACCTATTTTTGATTCAAAACCAGGGCAGGCAGCAGAGCTCAGGGCAGAGCTCTGGCAGCTGTTACAGACTCATCTCAGTTTTAACTGCATCTACCCGGTTTGCACAGATCCCATCAAAGATCCTGAAGGAACTGTACAGTGACTGCTATATGTAATTATATATAATTAAATATATGTCTATATATATAGACATGTCTATTATGCGTGGTTAATCACAAATTATGTTATGGGCATTTTTTTTGTTAAATCTTTACATCTTTTTGATTATACATGAATAAACCCATAGTTTTTGCTGCATGTCTGAAGGAATTTGCGGAACTAAAATACTTGCAGGAGGCAGCATCAGAGATTGCGTTTTTGAGCGTCACGGTCGGTTTCAACGATCCGGGCTCAGAACGCAGCCGGTGAGGTTATTTTTAGCCTGCACGAAGAAGCGCTCAGCAGTGATGGCGATGGCTCCCACCCCCTCCTACACCATGGTGACGTCGGGCTGTTACGCAAAAGCAGGGGTTCACCTTTTCGTGCGCCTCCAGTTTTGTCACCCCTGGCGTCTGTTTATGGCACCAAACAATTGGTCCACAGGTGTACGGACAGATACTACGGTGCGATGCGCTGAACGACGTGCGGTGGAGAAGAAAGAACTGAGGCGCAGTTGGTCTCAGTGTTTTAACTTCTGCCCAAGATCTCATAAAACCCCCAAAACGGTGTAGCAGAAACATTAGTGTAAACTCAATGGCGATACACGCTGGTTTAAAGCAGGTGGCGGTCATTCTGGAGAAAGATGAGGTGGAACGGACCGTGCCAGGGTCGCAACCTCCACTCACCCAGATCTCCTTCAGTAAATAATGACGCTCAAACCAAAACACCACTGTTGTACTGGTTTTGTACGAAGCAAACAAATATAAGCATACCACGACAGGAAGTTGACACTTAACTATTTGTAGAGGTGTTGCAGACACAAGTCGAGACATTCGCCCTCCACCTCGTCCTCAGACACCAGGTCCGACAAAGGGCGCATCGGCAGCGGGTCGCTCTCCTGCAGAGGCATCCTCATCTCCCGTAGGAAGAGCTCCAAGAACCGTCGGAAGGTTTTCTCCTCTGCTGCAGAGCCGGCCATCATTTCTCATTCCTAGACACACACACACAGCTCCTCCCGTCAGTATAAGCTACACTAACTTACCGGGTTGAGGAGAAGAGGAAGGAAGGACGGGACTACGGAACTAGTTGGACTTTCAGTGCGTGGGTATGTACTATAAGCGGAGGAGGAGCTTTGCGGTGGCCCGTGTATGTGTGTTTGTGTGCAGAAAGCAGCAGCGGACCTGAGTGCACGCGTGGACCCTGGCGTCTATGATGATAGTGCCAGAGGAGCTGTCAAAGGCTGGAGCCAGTCCCCATTCAGAGGTGAGCGGGAGCGCGCACCGCGTTATTGGGGATTTCGGATGATGCGAGGTCGGTGACGTCAGAGGGTGCAGCGAACGAGCACGCATCATTCTTCAGTGACGTCAGTTGACGTATAGACTGTTATAGCCCCTATAGGCTATTTTATTTATAACTTGATTTTCGTCCTCAGTTTTTTAGTTTGAGAGCTTAAGACTTGAAAAGAGTTTTATGTTGTGCATCAATGTACTAACCACGTCTCCAGTTCCCTCCGGTGGTAGACTGTGTTATATCACAACAGAAAATATATTTAATTTGTAAAACGGGCTTATACACAACAGTGATTATTCAACATAGATACATAATACTGATATTTCTTTAAAATCATGTTCGTGGGCAATAAAAACAACAATTTGTACTTATAATAGTAGAATAAATATTCGAGTATTTACTTTTTACTAAATGTCTAAAACAGAAATTCAATGTAATGTATGTAAAACATAGCTATTATTATTATACTAATAATTATTACCTAAATAATATAATAATAATAACTTTGTATCATTGATGATATAACAATAACAAGAATAATAGCAAGAAGAACAGAATAGTCTTTATTAGAATTTATTTTACGTAACTTTTTACAATTGTTAACGGCATAATGTATGTATTTATATATATATAATATGTGCATTTATGGTATAGTCAGGGAAAGGCCATAATAACATAACAACAGTAATAACAAATACTTTTTATACCAAGGTTGTATTATAGAAACACTGGAGTTTACTAGAAAACAGAGCGCAAATGTGATTACATATCGGACCAAATAGTAAGACGAACCCGGAAATCAGTGCATCGCTATTTTCCTTCCCCAGATGAAAACATGAAGGAGGCGAATATGGCGGCCCCTGTGAGTATCGGGGCTCTGCTCCGGTCAGAGATTGTTGAGGAACCTGGGTACCGGGACGAGGGCCTCTGTGTTGTTGGTATTTTCGGTAAAAGTAACGCCCAACCGTGGTCGCTAAAGGAGTCTTTGATCAACACTCTGGCGGACAAACACATGTTTTCGCTTTTTGGTGAACCGGAGGAAGGCGACGCCACGGCGAACAGTCACATCCAGGTTTACTACAACCAGGAGAACCGGGTTCTATATCTGATGCTCTCGTCCGTCAGCGATTCCCGTCAGCTTCTGCGGGCATGCCAGACACTAAGCGCCAGCACCGGTCACTCCGACTCGCATGATTTCTGGAAAGGCCTAGAGAGACAGCATTGTCTGCACTTGCTCTACATGTTCAGCGTGTGCCACGTCCTTCTGCTCGTCCATCCCAACCAGACCTTCGACGTGACCTACGACCGGCTCTTCAGGGCCCTGGACGCCCTGAGACAGAAAGTGCTGCCGCTGATCCGAGCTGCTATCAAGGATTGTCCGGTTTCCAAAGAATGGAAGGTGAACTGCAGACCTTGTCCACCACGGCTGCTCTTCGTATTCCAGATGAACGGCAGTCTCAAGGTATCCCCTTAATATTCTTTATTTATTATTTTATTTGAGATGATTTCTTTTATTAAATGAGTTAAAATACATAACATCTCTCGGTCAAACCTACAATGAGAATTGGACTAGCAACAACGACCAAATAAATAAAAAAATGTTGTTTTCACAAACAGCAACAACCACAGTGTGATATTTTGTGAAATCAACAGTTGAAGAGAAATTGACTGAGAGAATTGGTAATTCACTTTTAAGTTACGCCTTAAGGTTTTATGGTAAATTACTCACAGATTTTGCAATTTCTGATTTTTTTCAGTTTGAATCAGTTTTGTTTTAAATGCTTTTACTTAAAAAAATGATATCTTTGTTTCTTTTCATTTTGCCTTTTTTAAATGTATGTTTATTCTCTGTGTTAAGTCAGATAATAGCATAACTTGATTTGTTATGACACCTGCTTTGTCCTTTTTAAAGATTTCTACAAATGGCTCTGATTCTGGAGGAAACCCAGACAAACCTAAAAAGCACTCTCCCAGAAGGAGGCTGCAGCACGCCTTGGAGGACCAAATTTACCGCATATTCCGTAAAAGCAGAGTCCTGACCAATCAGAGCAGTAACTGCTTGTTCACAGTACCAGCCAATCAAGCATTTGTGTATGTGATACCGACAACAGATGAGGACCCTGTAGCCACTTTGCTCAGTCAGCTCAGGTCCAACTGCACCTTATGTGAGCAGGACTCTACAACGCTGGTGTCAGGGCCAAGGCGTTACCAGCAGATGAGGCGTTCTGCTCGACAACCCAGCTCTTCCAGGGACCCTGGTGTCATGTCTATGGGAGGTCAGCTGGTAGACTGCAGCCTGAAGGAGTTCCTCTGGCAGCATGTGGAGTTGGTGCTGACCAAGAAAGGCTTTGATGACAGTGTGGGGCGCAATCCACAGCCTTCTCACTTTGAGCTACCAAACTTCACCAAATGGGTCCAGGTAGCCTCCAGACTGCACCATGTTCTCATTACCAACAAAGAAGAAGAAACCGCTGAGCTATCTGTGAAAGTGCAGAGCCAGCTCAAGGTTTTGGAAGGTTTTCTTGAAGCCGATACAAAGTTTTCCGAAAGCAGATGTCAGAAAGCTCTGCCATTGGCTCACAGTGCCTACCAGTCCAACCTTCCCCATAATTACACCACAACTGTGCACAAAAACCAGCTAGCCCAGGCACTGCGAGTCTACAGTCAGCATGCCCGTGGTGTGGCGTTCCAGCGCTATGCACTGCAGCTTCATGAGGACTGCTACAAGTTCTGGAGCAATGGCCACCAGTTGTGTGAGGAGCGAAGTCTGACTGATCAGCACTGTGTTCACAAGTTCCATCTTCTCCCTCAACCAGGTGAACAATTCTTAGAAATTCCTTCCTTTTTTTTCACTCCCTCTGGATGTATATAAATATTCAATGTTTTGATTAGTCATTTTGAAACAAAACTTTTTATATGTTTGTTTATTATTTCAAAATAGTGAAATAAATAATGCATAGAAATATGTCTTTTCTGCAGGGGAGAAGCCAGATATGGACCGAAACCCACCCATTTTGAACCACAACAGTAGGGGGCGCTCCACCAGCTCCTGTAACTGTGGCAGGAAGCAGGCTCCTCGTGAGGATCCATTTGACATTCAGGCAGCCAATTATGATTTTTACCAGGTGAGATGACACACTCTTCACTCCTGTTGAGGACCACAGCTGAGCAGCTCAGCTCTGTGGTGTTTGTCATAGGTCACAGACACACACTTCATCAGGAACACTTTGTCATTTCACGTCCTGTGCATTTTTACAATACAATTTAGAGTTCTTGTTGATGTTGACTGTAAATGTTTTTACCCAGGAATGTCACTGTTTGTTTTAGTTTTGTTTAGTTTTTGTTCTGATTAAAAATGCACCTTTTTCTTCCAGTGCAAATCTCAGACACATCTGCCACATTTTTGTTAAAACATGATTATACCATATATTTTAATATATATACATATTTTTATTTATTTATTCCACAATAACCCTGATCTGTTTAAACAGTTGCTAGAGGAGAAATGCTGCGGGAAGCTGGAGAGGATTGAGTTTCCAGTTTTCCAGCCCAGCACTCCTGACCCAGCCCCAGCCTCCAACCAGGCTCAGAGGATCTCATGTGAGGCCTCAGGTGATGCCGAGAGGCTAAAGGAGCCGAGCACAGCCCAGAGCCATACACCTGGGGACACCAGCCTCAGTCTGGCTCTAAGTCTGGGTCAGTCTACAGGAAGTTTAGGTACATACGGTGAAGGAGATGGGACAGAAACCCAAGTCCAGCAGAAGAGACCAAGCCTTGTTGATCGTCAGCCCTCCACAGTGGAGTACCTCCCTGGTATGATGCATTCTGGCTGCTCTAAAGGACTCTTACCCAAGTTCTCCAGCTGGTCTCTTGTTAAACTAGGTCCAGCAAAGTCTTATAACTGTCACACCGGTTTGGAACAGCCAGGATTTCTACCTGGCTCCTCTTTCCTCTTACCATGGGATTTGGTCATCCGCTCCCGGTCCGAAGAAGACACAGGGTTGACAGAACCTTTAGATGGAAGCACTTCCTCATGGCCGGCACCCAACAAGACCCTGGTGGGAAAGCGAGGGAGCACAGGAGGTCTGGGAAGAGGTCGCAGGAGGGACGATATGGCTCGTGCATTCGTGGGTTTTGAGTATGAAGACAGCAGGGGGAGACGCTTCATTAGCTCAGGGCCTGATAAAATAGTGAAGGTGCTTGGACCAGGGGGCGCCAAAGATCCTGCCACCAGAGTGCTGAACGCAGACATGCCGCTCTACATCCCTTCACCTTCTCAGGGCCGCGGCCTGAAGCCTCACTATGCTCAGCTCACCAGACTTTTCATCGTGGTGCCCGATGCTCCACTAGAGGTCACACTTAACCCACAGGTAAACAGCTTAAGTTATATAGATAAGTAGAAGTTCATGTTGAAGTAGACAGAAATTTGGTTTATGCCAGTTTTGTATGTTACATAGATTTTTCAGGTTCTTCAACAAAACCACATTATGTCACTGTCGTCTTTTACCTAAGGTCAGGTGTGACATTCCTACATGGCAGAGTCAATGTTGAAATTTATCACATTGTAGAAATTTGCAGTTGTTTTTTTGTTCATGTAACAGCTCCTGTAAACCAACTAGAAACAGTGTTCTTTACGTAATACATATTTTTGCCATATCACTACAGTATTTAAAACTTTCTCTACTGCATGTTCCACTTCAGTTGCAAGGTTGAAGGTTTGTGCAGCTCTTGATGAATTGTATTTAGTGGTAAAATTATTTTAAAAATCTAATTGCTCATCTGGTGTTGAAGGTTTGATGCCTCAAGTTTAAACTTAAACATTTCCATTTAAAACAATTTCTAAATAAAAATGTTTGTTATTTTATTTTTTAGGTGCAGCCCGGACCTCTTCCCTGTCCAGTGTTCCATCCAGAGAAGACTGAAATTGTGTTACCCCCAGATAGTTTCTGGGTTCTAAGGTTCCCTTACTCGTACGCCACAGATCAAGGCCCTAATTACCCTCCCAAGGAAAACCAACCACTGAACAACTACAAAGTCCTGCGTGGAATCCTGAGAGCGACTACTGCCAACCCTTTACCACAGTAGAGTTCAGTAGTTCACCTTCCTGGACTCCTGCTATTATTATTCCCACGTTGCTCTTCTAACTGTACGATATAGAATCCCCCTGATTTCACCTTCTTCAAGCCTCACAGTGGTTGTTAAATGGAAATTTCCTGGCCTGTCCTTTTCTTACACTAGACGCTGCTTAGCTGAAGAAGTTTTTTTTTTTTTTTTGTGTTGGCCTGAGTCAGGGAAACAGGACAGGGTTCGATCAGTGCCCTCAGTTAGTGACAACACTTTATTAATTGCTAAATAAATCTCCCCAAGGATGTAATTTGTGTAGTCATTGGAGGTGCTGTACATTTTGTGTTATTGATTTCAAAGATCAAGTGGCCTTTTTGTTTACAGAGTATAAATAAGATTTACCGGCACTTAATTCTTGGCTGTGTTAATTTTTGGGAGTCAATGGTTTGTGAAAACTGGTGCTGAGGAAATACCGGTAAATGTGTTAAAAAATGTTTTGTCAACAAAATTTGTTGTTGTCAGCTTCTAAAGGGCTAGGTCTGAACAATTAATGTTAATAAAGCAGAGGCTGAGGTGAAAAACTCAAACATTACTCATTACTCATTACTCTTTTATGAGAAAAAAGTTCAAATATAAGTTTTTCAAATATTGATAATATTATTTCAATTTTCATATCCAGTCACTCCAGTGGATATGGATATTTAAAACAATAAATCATACAACACCCTAACTTCTGAGGTATCTGATAAGTGTTTTTTGGAAAATCTGAGTGACCAGTAAGTTTCTAACTACAGTAACAACCGCTTAAAAATATGGGCGTCAAATTTCAGGTCAATTTTAGGGCGAAGTGTTTTACATACATTGTGTTGTTCACTAGGTGGAGTTGTGCTCTTTCGTCATAGTTAAAGCAGCTCAGGCCCCTGATGGAGACAAATGACCCTTTTATATCAGAGGCCAAATCTTCTGGACAAAAAGCACAGGGTCATGTGGGACAGGCGTGTCAACAAATGTGAGTGAGGGATGGAACAAAACTCACAGGTCACTAGAGTTTGTGATTTGAATTTCAAAGACTTCCCTGAAGCTGATGCTATTAAATCTCAATTATTTATCAAAAATGTCTAGTAAGCAAACACCACTCCAGAGCTAATCCTCCGCAGGGATAAAACTTCTGGTATTGGAAAACAACAGAAATATAATAATGTACATTAATGTTGTTAAAAGACAAGAATATAATTTGTTTCAAAAACATCATCATAACTAGTCAGTTTCTCTCTGAAACACACTTGGTTGTGCATGTTTTATTAAAACATTTAAATTTCAACCCCATAAATGACTAACTTTAAATCTCATTGTTTTTGTTTTTTTTTCCCATTTTCTTGTCACTAAGCAGAGAGGAAGAAAGGAAGAGGAACAATCTCCTGGAAATGTTATATGTTAGTCACACCGAACACAAACAGTTCCAGCTTCCAGGAATGTGGGTTATAAAAATTAGGGTTAATCATGAAGCTAAGGCGTGAGTCTCAAGGACACAAAGTTAAACAGCTGGTGATCAACATATTGAACCACTATTGGATTGTAGTGGATCCTTCACAGTACATCGGAATGTTTTAAATTTAAATAGATTTACTTTAATTTAAATTAATGTACTGAAATGAAACCAATAATTTAAACACTGCTTTAGCTGCTGGAATTTATAAATATTTAGATTTAAATCATTCCATTAGATATGTGAAATATTTTTAAATGTAATTTATTTTATTTATGTATTCCCCTATTGTAATTTTTTATTTAATTTTTAAATATGAATTTTTGATTATTTTAAGTTATGCAAATCACCTATATTCTTCTATTTATTTCATTTAAATACATGACTATAAATCATTGCATTTTCTTCTGTTATGACCATACACTCTCTGAGCCTTGTATTTAAATATTTAACAAAAAACACCAGGTGTACACATATACACATTTAGTTTTGTTTAGTTTTCATTTTTACCAACCAACATTTATTTGTGGTAACACTGAAATACAACCCACACATATGTTGGCCACTGGAAGCAGTAAATGCAGGTGTTTGTGTCAATGAACAACAGCCATAAAAGGAGCAGAACCAACTTGTAGTGTCCAGGACTGCTGTTTCCACCTGTTTACAGGTAGAGGTGAAGGAAAAGGAGGAGGAGTCGGAGTCGGGAGAATGAAGGCCAGCCTACATGTAGATCAGAGTATACAGCCGTCAGTCTTGCTTCACATCTCCGTTCTTCTGTGAACACCACGGTGCCAAAGTTCAGCGCTCACGACCTGGACAATAGTGAAGAAAGACAGAAAGGCAACAGTGACGTTCATGTTCTCAGGCAGCGTCAACTTACAGTGAGTATGACAGACATCACATTTATCCACCAATCAATGATTTCTTCAAGTTATGGCCCTAGGCTCTTGCAATAGTTTACTGCCAGTTAACTTTCCACTGTGTTATTCTATAAACGTGTGAGGTCACAGCTCTGTGTTGTGCTTAACAAGGTCATCTTTTATCCATGATGTCTTCTTCAGAGGAAAAGTCATGAATTATAAAGCAGTTTTTCTAATTTTCCTGCCACCAAGGATGGCCTGAAATGATTCATTTAAAAGTAACAGTTGTGAATTATATATTAAAACCCATATGACCCTGCATGATCCAGCTTTTAGGATTATATCTACATAAATCAATATCTATTACAGTACTAGTATATCTTAATAAATTGCAGTAGCTCATCACTGTTCTTTTTTTTAATGTTTACAGTGATGATTTGGTCTCATCATAACCCTTTTTCTCTGGATAACATCTCCAACCGTTTCAGTTTGATCAGTTATTTATTGCAGTTCATTGACTATCAAATAATAATGGCACAATACCTTTACAGTTAACACCTTGACATTTAGGATCATCAAATATAACTGGAACAGTTGCATGCTAATAACTATTATCGGGATAACCTTAAATAAAATATCATACTGTCCTACAGATACAATATGGTTTAAATGATAGAAGTTATCTTTTTCTGTTGTAGTAAAAAGTGTGATTTCTCTGGCTGAACCATTTAAAAACCAGCAACTTGGACTTTGTTTTAATTGCAGCAACAAACCTAAGTTACATTTAAGATTTTGATTTATTAGCTCAAAGCCTTATTTTTTTTAGTAAATCAAAACAAGAAAATTGTCCAAAAAGGACAATGAGAAGACAATCACAGTGGGAGGTGAATGTGTGTTATACTCCAAAAGTTGCCTTGTTTACTGCACATAGTCTGTGTTCAATTGGCTGTTGCAGAAGATTAATGTGTTACCTAATGATTTATGACCAGAGGAAGAGTCACAGCTCCACAGGGTCACTACAGCTGAGCTTCTCTGTGACAATACATTAGTCTGAGTCTTTGTCACCTGTGGGTCAGTGTTATCTACAGTATCTGCCCGTGACAGTGTGGCGATTCAGAGGAGGTTAAAGACAGTGAGTGACAGCAGTGAAAATGTTAAAACTCTTCTGAAAACGATAGAGTGTCCGCATAACAGGTCCTCAGGGACTTGTGTACCTTTAATGGATACTGGACACACTGTTCTGTGTTTTATTCAGAGTAACTATGATACTGCGACAGGAAAGACAAGTTGAGCTTCACGGGTCAAATTTCATCCACCACCATTGTCGTGAGTTATATAAGCAAAAACTATAGGGTTTGTCCGGCCCTCCAGACCAATCTCTTCATCTCACTTTTCACCTTGCAAGGTACATGAACCAAACATTTCATACTGGCCAATCAAATCTCATCAAATTACATATCTTTAAAATCCCTTTTTTTATATTCTGGTAGAAAAATATTGAAAGTGATGTTGATAATATTTTTGAATAAATTTATTGTTGGTTGTCTGTTTGCCCAAAGGTGATGCAAAACTAGACTTTCAGAAGACAGTGACACTACAAAACAGAAGATCAACATGAAGACAAAGCTCCAACGAAGGATTGTTTCCAAGGACGGACACAATAATGTGCGGATTGACAATGTGGAAGGCATGGTGAAGCTTTATCTGCACGACATCTGGACCACCGTAGTGGACATGAAATGGCGATATAAACTGACTTTGTTTGCCTCCACATTTGTATTGACGTGGTTCATCTTTGGGGTCATCTTTTATTTGATTGGCATGGGCAACGGCGACTTTGACAATAATCGGAATTCCACCCAAGTGCCCTGTGTGATGAATGTAGAGACCTTGACTGGAGCCTTCCTCTTTTCTTTAGAATCACAGACCACCATTGGCTATGGGTTTCGTTACATCTCGGAGGAATGTCCTCTGGCTATCTTTACTTTGGTGGCTCAACTGGTCATCACTGGCCTAGCTGAGATCTTCGTCACCGGCGCATTTTTAGCCAAACTGGCTCGGCCCAAAAAGAGAGCAGAGACCATCAAGTTCAGCCAAGTGGCGGTGATCTGCCAGCGACAAGGCAAGATGTGTCTGATGGTGAGAGTGGCCAACATGAGGAAAAGCCTTCTGATCCAGTGTCAGCTAACAGGAAAGCTCCTTCACTCCAATGTCACCGAAGAAGGTGAGAAGACCCAGATCCACCAGAGCTCTGTAGACTTTCAGATGGACTCAAGTGGGGAGTGTCCTTTTCTCATTCTGCCGCTCACTTTCTACCATGTTCTGGACGAGAAAAGCCCATTGGCAAGTCTGACAGCAGAAAATCTCAAAGTTCGGGACTTTGAACTGCTGGTCACCCTCAACGCTACAATGGAGTCGACGGCAGCCACATGTCAGAGTCGCACATCTTACATCCCTCAGGAAATCCTCTGGGGCTACGAGTTCAAGCCAGTGCTTTTCAGTACAAGTGGTGGACGTTATGTGGCAGATTTCAAATTTTTCGACAAAGTCCATATAAGCAGTGATGGAGCCTTACTCAAAAACAACACAGAGAAGCTGAAACTGGAAGAGGAGTTTAAAAAAGATTGAACAATAAAAGTATTTGTTTTTTAGACTGTGAATCTGGATTAATTGGCAAGTATGTAATCACTTTACGTAATTATTGTAGTATCCTGTGCAAGTCTTTTTTTTGTAGTAAAAGTAGAGTATTTCCTAATAGAATAATAATATAAAAGTCTTTGTGAATATTTTATATTTCTTGATGGTAATCAAAATGGGCTAAATCATTTTGATAAAAACTAAAGTGCCTGTTACTAAGAATTGGAATCAATGTTATCTTATATTTTGTCTCATAAGATTATTTCTTATTGGTTTTCTTTACATCAGTGATTTTACTTCTGTTTTGTAGCTAAATATTATCCCTTATAAAAAATTTCAAATTAATATACTGATGCACAGTAAATATTATCTTATGTCACTTAGTGCAAGAAAACTACTTTACTGTATATTGTAATCATCAATGAGTATTCAGGTAATTAATTTTCAGCCAGCATTTTTCCAGAGTCCAAAATACAGTTGGAATTATGTTGGATTCATATGGACCTGACGGTGGCAATTGTTGTGTACAAAAAATTTAAAGATGATTAAAAAGAGTTATTGAAGGACAACACATTCGGTCTGCAGTTTCAACACCTCAGCTTTCATCAGCTGTCAGCTCTTGTTGTGGCAACACACAAGCCTGAATGTTAGTCATTGTTTTTTGTGGTTGGTCACAACATTCTTTCAGTCTTTCTGTAGACTCTCAACAGAGGGATTTGACATTTTGGTTGAGGTCTACTTTCTTGCTATCTTGATTTTGCTAAATAATAATTAATAGTGTGTTTTAAATTAATGGAAAATTTTGTCTTTTGTTGTACATCAACAAGTTAAATGTTATTGTGACTTTTCTGTTACTGCACACATTTCCAAATTTGGTTGACTGTGGTCATGATTAATAAAATGTGGTGCAAAAGATTTAAAAACAGCGTTGACTTGTGACTTGTCCTTAAGCAGAAAACAGATTAGTATGTAAATCGTTAAGTAGTATTTGAGTATATTGAGGTTTTCATTTTAGCAAATTATGTGCCAATATAAAATGTTTTTGAAATATTATGCATTGTAGACCAATATTCTGGCATGTACATTATCTGCATAACATTCAAACCATACAAAATTAATTACTCTAAAATAAATACAGAGTCATTAAAGAGCAAAGTACAACAGTTTAGAAATTGTATAAATTAGTAATATAGGCTAGTATTATAAGTATTAACGCAACACAATGATGTTAATTTTACTATGTTGTCATTGTTGTAAGTTATCTTTTTTCATGTATTGTAATTTTTTTAAGCCTCAGCTAAGACTTGACTTTTAGAAACTTCAGAAAGCATCGAAAACAACCTGCACTGGATCTCTGCAATGCTGCGTTCTTTAAGATTATAAATAATCGTTTTCTTTCTTGTACAGTACCGTACTTTTAATGACTTAAGCCGGAAGCATTTTCAAGCAACACAGCTTTTATTCTGAAGGACGGGAACCAAACGTTTGCGAGAGCAATCTTCCGGTGGAAGACAAACCAGGACGTCTTGATGAAAATGTTCACGGGTTGTTTGCGGAATTGAACCGTTTTTAAGCACCGTTTTCAAGCACCGTTTTCATACGTATTTGTAAGGACGAACAGCCAGACATGAGCGTCACCTTGGATATAAGACTAAAACGAGCGAATAAAGTGTATCATGAAGGGGTATGTTTTTCTGTTCCGTTTGTATCTTTTCGACTAGCGTGCTGTGTGTCTAACGTCAATGTTAACACTTTTAGTCCTGCATTTATTTGTTTTATTTCGGTAAAAGACATTCATAATTAACTGCAGCTGACGAATGCTAAACTCTAATTGTCACATGATCCAGCGCCAATGAGGTCACGTGTGTTCTAAAGTGTTTTCCTGGTGTTAGCGTGCCTAAATGTGACTTAATGATGTAGAGAAGTCAAATTTTACTGTGATGTGACTATAGAAATATAATTCTTCATACAGCAATTGTTTGTCCATTTTATCGACCAGAATCATGTAACTATATCAACACCGAAGGCAACAAACAGTGGTCACTGACTTTATCAACTTTGTTTGAGAAATGTGTAATTCGACATTAACAAATTATTTTAAAAAATGCGCCAGTAATGGATAATCATTTCAGCCCTGAAGTCCTCGATTAGGATAAACATCGGACAATAAAATAGTAAAAAAAAACAACAACAACGAAACACCCTCTGTTAATATTTTTAATGTTTGTTTGTGTGCAGGAAGTGGTGGCCGGTGTCATCGTGTTGATGTGTAAGGAGCCGCTGCAGCACAACGGTATCTCCCTGAGCATGGAGGGACTG
>NC_024325.1:7351759-7355026 GCF_000523025.1 Cynoglossus semilaevis | reverse complement strand
TGTTTTTGAGGCTTTTTACAACTCTGTCAAGGTAAACTCTGGGCTACAATGAGAGCTGAAGTCACGCATCAATACACTGCCATTAAAATTCACAAAAATAGATAAACTATTAACTTGTTGTAGAATAACCTTTCAAACATATTTTGGTAATATCAGTATTTTATGTTACATTATTTTCACTACTATAGTGCTGTACTATATACAATATAAATGCAAATGTAGTATATTAAAAAAAGTATATTAATTCCACACAAACATTATGTAGCTCAATAAATTGTGATAAAGATGTTCATCTGGCATACATTCATAAAATTAAATGTTGAGACCTTTCTGTGTCCTGTTGCAGCCCATCCAGCTGATCAGTAATAACATTGAAGTAGCCAAAGCAGGAAAAATTCCAGGTGGTAAAACTGAGATACCCTTTGAGTTTCCACTCCAGACCAAAGGCAATAAAGTGCTCTATGAGACCTACCACGGTGTCTTTGTCAACATTCAGGTGAGTAAAGTGATTGGATTACAAAAAACTATTGTTTGACCTCTTACTAAGTTGAATTCAGTGTAAAAATGCTGGACATGTTGGTGTCATGTTATAGATGGGCTGTTCATCACTAATATGATCTCTATCTTGTACATTACAAGTCCAACTGAACTTTCTGTTACCAGATGTTTATATGTATTTTTTGTGTGAGTCTAAATAAATAAAAAAACTTGTTGCACAAAACAGTTCAAAAACAGACTTTTGCACATAGCTAAGTAAATATTCATTTATTAATAATAATTAGGGAATTGATAAAAATATGTTTTTTCATGTAATCACATTTTAATTCTAAAAAAAATATATATAAACATACAAAACGAGAAGGAAATAAAGCAGATACTGTATTACCATACATTACATACATTTGTTTCGCTTTCATCATCTTCAGTACACCCTGCGTTGTGACATGAGGCGCCCCCTGTTGGCTAAAGACCTGAGCAGAAATTGTGAGTTCATCATACACTGTCAGGTGAGTGAAGCAAATACTGTGAAAGTTAGTAAGACTCCAGGTAAAGCATTAACTACTTATGGTTACAGTTAAAGGTAGGATTATTTTTAAGCTGTAAACATGGAGTGTAGCCAATGCAGGGTGTTAAAAGAAAACCTTGTACAGGCCTGCTTTATTTGTACACATGATGACCCCGGTCAAATTTTAATCCAGAATATTAAAAATATTTACTTAGATATATTTAACTTTGCTTTTATGTTCTACATTGTAACACATGACTTGATGATACATTAAATAATTCCATACATTCTGTTTCATGTTGATTTTTAGCCTCAGAAAACAAAAGTTGCCCCGACTCCTGTCAACTTCACTATCACTCCAGACACACTGGAGAACATCAAAGAGGTATGTAGACAGTGTTGCTCCTGATCTTGATTGTTTATTGACTCACAGTTGTAGTGACACTGACCCTCCCTGTTTACAGAGGGGTTCTCTGCCAAAGTTTCTGATCAGAGGACATTTAGACGCCACCAACTGTGTGATCAGTCAACCCCTGACTGGTGAGGTGGTGGTGGAGAATTCAGACATTCCCATCAAAAGTATTGAACTGCAGCTAGTTAGAGTAGAGACCTGTGGTGAGTCCATGCAGCCTAATGAATAGAGGGAAAAATGCCCTTTACTTGGAATATATTTTTTGAACCTTTGCTGTTTCAAGGTTGTGCTGAAGGCTACGCCAGGGACGCCACAGAGATCCAGAACATCCAGATTGCTGAAGGTGACGTGTGTCATGGTCTTTCCATTCCAATCTATATGGTGTTTCCCCGACTGTTCACCTGCCCTACACTGGAGACCACCAACTTCAAAATTGGTCAGTAAAAAGTCCACACAGAATTACGCTTTTTGAAAATATTGTTAGCAGCCAGTTTTCAAAAGTTGTCCATGATCGATGATAGTCCATTATAGGTTTTTTAATTAAAATTAGTAAAGTCTATATGGTGTTTGCTTTGAAGTACCTTTTTAATTGATTAAGAACACAAAACAATTCTTCTCTGAAAACTAACCCGAACCGTAATTTTTCGGCAAGATCTAAATTAGTCATTTTTCTGATCAGATTTAGAATTATTTTTCAAATAAAAAAAATCAAGATTTTATCTTTTTTTACATGTTTCCCATCAAATTAGAGCATTTTGAAAACATTTTTTGGAAAATTTTCGGCAAAATCTGAATTTGTAATTTTTTGGTCAGATGGTAAACAATTTTGATGAAAAAAATCAAAATTGTATCTTGTCTGAATGTTTCTCATCAAATTAGAGCATTTTGAAAACAGTTACATTTTTTTGTACAAAATCTGTTTGTTATCTTTGGTCACAGTGAAAAACTTTGATGAAAAATTTTGAGAAAAAAAAACAAAATTTTATATTTTCTGTATGTTTCTCATCAAATTAGAGCATTTTGGAAACTTTTTTTAAATGTTTATTGGCAAAATCTGAATTTGTCATGTTTTGGTCAGATGGTAATAAAACATTTTTGATGAAAACTTTGTGAAAAAAACATTAATGTAACCTTTTCTGCATGTTTCTCATCAAATTAGAGCATTTTGGGGAAAAAATTAGGAACATTTTTGAGAATTTTTTTCAGAAAAATCTGAATTTGTCCTATTTTAATCAGATGGTGAAGCAATTTTGATGAAAAGTTTGTAAAAAAAAAATCTTCAAAATATTATATTTTCTGCATGTTTCTCAACAAAATGCATTTTAGAATTTTTGGGCAAAACTCAAAAAAATATGTAAAATTATTTTCAAAATGTTATCTTCTCTGCGTCTTTCTCATCTAAATAATGTTTTGAAAAAAGTTGAGAAAATGTTTTAATTTTTTTTTGAAAAATGTTTTGAAAAAAGGTTTTTTTTGTAAAACTAATGTTTGGTCAGATGTTAAAAAACTTTGAGAAAAATGTTTGAGAAAAAAAAAAATTTCATCAAAATTATTCAAAATTTTTGGAATAATTTGGCAAAACCATAATTTTGGTCAGATGTTGATGAAAATTGTGATGAAAAAAAATCTTCAAAATTCTACCTTTGTTTCTCATCCAAATATAGCATTCTGAAAAAAACTTTGGGTTAAAAAAAATTATTTGAAATTGTTCGGCAAAAATCTGTGAAATTATTTTTCAAAATATTATCTTTTCTGCATGTTTCTCATCTAAATAAGGTTTTTAAAAAAGTTTAGAAAAAATATTTTTTGGAAATCTTTTTGAAAATTGCAAGACTAGGTCCTAAAACAT
>NC_024325.1:7350932-7351659 GCF_000523025.1 Cynoglossus semilaevis | reverse complement strand
TTTTTTTTTCTGCAAACCTTGATAGTGAAGCTGAGGATCTCAATACCCATCCGACCAACATCAGGTGAAGCAACTTCTCGCACCAGGGCAGCAAACTTGTCTCTGTCTTGGTAAATCTGCTCAACAGTGAGGGTTCCTGAAAATTTAAAGAGTATTAGAGCATTGGGATTTAGATTGTGAGTTTCAAAGACAGGTATTATCAATAGTGAGCATGTCCATTAGGAAGACATTAGCACAAGAGGAGAAAGAAAAAATTCATACATTTGTTTGAATTAGTTTTCAATCTCCAGTTGCTTGATATATTAGCTTTTTATTTATTGCCATATTTCTGCTTTTCAGTTGAATGGAACTTTTATATTTGTTTCACAATGGAGCACCATATCTTCCTCTATCTTAATAATGTCATTGATGAATTGCTTCTTCTGTGGTCTTGTTTAACTTTCATCCGAACTCATCCAAAAAACAATAGTAAATATTGGTAACCAAAGATTAGATTGAACTGAAAGGTCAGTTTATCAAGGTATTCACATAACAGTTTGCAGACTTAAATAATCTGGCCCTCATCTGTTGTCAAGTACTGACCAAGGATGGCGCGCAGGTGACCCTCGAGGGTCTGCAGGATGACACTTTTGATCTCCACCACAGATTTTCCCAGGAACTGTTCACAGGCGTAACCCAGCAGTTCGTTTTCTGTCATCACCTTTACCTGATGCCAACATGAACAGAG
>NC_024325.1:7338929-7350832 GCF_000523025.1 Cynoglossus semilaevis | reverse complement strand
AAAATCACCCAAAACATGCCTTAGTTTTTATTTTTTGCATTTTTTACATCATAGTAAAGCTATGGTATGGCATGTTTTTGGTCATGTTGAAACATGATTTGGACATGGTTTTTGGAGTTTGGTTGTAACCATGTGCCATACAGCTCTCAAGAGTACTAAAATATCCTACTTAAAAGTACTTAATCTGATTAAGGATTAATTTAATATCATCTAAGTGATATTAAATGTTTCATAAATACAAAAACAAATAAATTTGAAATTTATTTAAAGCAAGCTTTACAAGCCAAGTAAAAAAAAAACAAAACCAAAATGTATATATTTGACATGTATTGTTTTTAAATGTGTATCTATGGACCTTCTGATTGAATGCATGCTTTTTAAATGTGAAGTGATTTGCTATTAAGAGTAAAACGCTCTTCTTGTTTACTTCATTGTGGAAGTATTCTGGTTGTTTTTTTTTTTAAACTTACAATTTACTGAACTAAAATATTTTAAGGAAAAAAAAAAAAATTCTCTTTACCCTTATCTTGACAATGCAGACCCTAAAGGGCAATTAGAAATCCCATTCGTAGTTCCTCTTTTTTGCTCAATTTCTGAAAATAAATGCAGAGCACACAATATGCCAACAGCTTTCTTTATTCTGGAAGGTTTACAACAATCAAATACAGATCACAATAAAAGTACAATAACGTAAAATAAAATAAAAAAAATCTTTCTGTGAAACAGTGAGTGTTAAGTATCTGTCAATGAAAGTGCAAAGGCGAAAAAAATGGTTTTAATCTTACAATTACTTCCATGGTATACTAATGATTTTATGAAAATGAACCAAAAACAAGGAAAACTAGTTAGAAAAAGTCCAATAAATGACAGTCCAATAAATACCTCAAAATGCAGGTTTATGCCCCAAGACATACTCCAAGTTAATGTATGCAGGTTTATGCCCCAAGACATACTCTAAGTTAATGTGCTAAAAACCTCAATTTTTTACTGACAGTAAAACACCAAGTAGTAAAAAGCAAGCTTTAAGTAAAAAGCACAAGACTTAAAGTTCTTAACAACCAACCACAATACTTGCACAATGAATGAAATAACTTTTGACTCTTTTAATGGTAAAAATACTCCACATGTATAAAGTCCCTAGATACACATTTCAACACAAGTCAAATTATACAGTAACTCTCAGCTTTATATTAACACCAGGTAAAGATAGACAGATTACATACTTACAACCACATGTGGTCACAGATTCAACCAAGGTCCTATCATCAGGAGTGGAACAACTTCATTAAACCTCTTCTTTTGGCCTAAAACACAAGATGAAATAAAGAAAACATTCCACGCAAAAGCTCTCAGATAAAATTAATGTTAACCACCAAAGTGAAGAGAACCAGAGATGGAACTACCTACCACTGTACTGCTGTGCCTTCACACAGCACCATTCTGCAACCATTACCAGTCCAGAAAGTATTGCCACTTCCTTCCGCTTTTAAAGAGCACGGCTGCCCCTCGTTATCAAATCACAGGTGTTCTGCACGGCATCAGCAATCCACCAGGTGCAGGCTCATTAGTTTGTTAATGGATAGATACACACAATCACACTATTGGCAGTGCAGCTAAATAAAAATTCCAGCAACTCTTAAACTGAATTATGCTGCAAATACTGATCGCATCAAAAGGCTGAACATATTTGTGTCTTATGTACCTATGATATGTTCAATAGCCATTTGAATATAGAGCATATAGAATATATACAAATAGAGTATAAGAATATATATAAAGTTCACTATATTATATGTTTTGTAACATGCTAGTGCTCAACACTTTGAACATGGTGTAGTCATCTGAGAGCATTTGTATGTAATGTTGTCTTAATTTCGTCTTGTGTTTCAGGCCAAAAGAAGAGATTAAACCAAGTTGTTCCACTCCTGATGACAGGACTGTTGTTGAATCTTATGAGCACATGTTGACAGAAGTAGTGTTGTGAGTATGTAATCTGTCCATCTTTACCTGAACTGTACAAAAAACATTTTATTTTAGTTATGGTAATTTGACATGTATTGTTTTTTAATGTGTATCTATGGACCTTGTGATTGAATGCATGCTTTGTAAATGTTTGTAAGTGTTTTGCTATTAAGAGTAAAAAGGTCTTGTCGTTTTGTTCATTGTGGAAGTATTCTGGTTAGTTTTTTAACTTGCTCTTTACCAAACTAAAAAAAAGTAAAAAAAAAAAAAATATATATATATATTTTCTTTTTCTCTCTTTACCCTTACCCTTGACTTTGACAATGCAGACCCTAAAGGGCAATGAGAAATCCCATTCATATTTTCTCTTTTTTACTCAATTTCTGGAAATAAATGCAGAGCACACAATATTCCAACAACTTTCTTTATCCTGGGAGGTTTACAGCAATCAAATACAGATCACAATAAAAGTCAAATTACCATAAGTAAAATAAAATGTTTTTTTTTTCTGTGAAAAAGTGACTGAGTGTTAAGTATCTGTTAATGAAAGTACAAAGGCCAAAAAGTTTCAGTAAAATACTCAAGTCCAGAAAACAACAAGTGATCTGCTTCAAATAAAGTTGCTCCTTTACTCTACCTGGCAGAGTCCAAGCTGCTGTGTCCACAAGCCTAACACTTTAGGCCTCCACTATCTGTTAATGACAATAGCAGAGGAGGCACAATGAATGGAATGACAAGAACAAGCTGGAATAATACAATCGAAAGCTGTGTTGGTCTCATTTACCATCAGGGTGGAAAGCCACACAGTTCGTGGGGACGTGACCAAAATGACCTTTGACTCTACCAAACTCCTCCTCATACGCAGCGTAGAAGAACCTGCATATTAGAAAAACACGTCATTGTGCCACATGTTAAAACAAACAGGTTTTCCTTAAAAGCAGCTACAAAGTAGTCAGTTCCACAGCACTGCCAACAACTACATGTTTACACATCACTATGGCTTCTTCAGTGCTAGTACAAACACCACAATGGAATAAGGTACATTTTTTTCCTTTATTCACATAAACACAGTCACTGGATGCTTTATTCAACCACACAATAATACTCTGGAAACATCACTTCAACTCACCTGGCCTCAAATCTGCCAATCCTGGTGGAGGTTGTGGTCACTTCCACGTCCTCCTGCCCACCTTCCATAACCACCTACAACACACACAAATGCAAGGTTCGAGGTCACTGTTGATCTACTAAGATACACATTGCACAGTGACAACTTCATCTTACGTGATCGGTGAAGCCTGCCGCCATTTCTCCAGTCTCTCGGTTTTAAAGTTCTTGATGTGATCCAGAGAGGCAGAGTTAAAGAGCTGCGGAGATAACACATGGCACTCAGTCATTTCCACAACATCAGTCCACGTTGTTAAAGGTAAACATTAAAAGGCTTCAATGCAATCATGGCTTTGCTTCACAAATTATTGGTTTGCTCTACACTACTGACGCTACCAATAACCTCAGGAAGAAATCTATGTTGCACTACTTTCCTTTTAATCTGAATGGAAAAAAAAAACTCTACTGGCCTTAGTCGTGTTCCCTTTTCATGATCACTGTGTGATTTTCATATTACACACACTACAGAGCATATAGCTTTATGTTTGTAACAAAACTGCAAGTCAAAACTAGCAGAGGATTACTCTGCTACTCGACTGGCAGAGTCGTGTTGGCATTTGTAGCTTCACGTGGACGTTCCATGTTATTGATGTCAAACTAATTACTATCCTATAGTCATTGGTGGCACTCGTTAAGCGCAATCATTTTGTGTCACTCACTGAATCTTTAGTGACGAAAATCAGAACGTTTCCTTCTCCGTTGTTCTTGATCTGAGTGATGGACTGTTCGTAGCCCTGCAGTATGCCGAGACACATATGCTAGCGTAAATTGTACTAACGGTCTCGACCGAACGACTACCATATCAAACAAAATACAATGGTCAATTGTTTTCAAAAAACATTACATAGCCATATTGAAAGTAAATTCACATTTTTGACAAACGATATAGGGAGAATACCTAAGAGACAGTGTTGGATTACATTTTTAAATCCTTAAGGATTTATCTTATTTGTACTCGTCTCCTCTATCAGTACGAGCTGAGATCATTCTCATGATCACATGTCGCACCAATGAATTTATTGCTTTTTGTAAGGTTGGTGAACAAAGGGGAACTGAGGGTCAAGAACAAACTCGTATTTTTGTATCTTAACAAGTAATGAAATCTGACAACAGACAGGGAAAATTTATCAGTCATTTATCCAGCTGTAAATGCAGATACCTTTTCATATTTAATGTTTTTATGTAAAGTGACAGTATCATAGAAAGCAAACTGCTTTCAGTTTGCTTACTAGGTCTCCATCTAGACTAAGGCAGGGTCAAAAGGTCACAGCCCCATCTGGTGTCAACACTTTTAAGCATGAATGTTGAAGATTTTTTAGTAGAGTATTTTAACAGCCTGGTTGTTGTCTGATTGTCATCATTATATTATATTACTAAGTGCAATCATTCCTTTATTATTCAAATTTGTAATTTATTTTTAACGAGTAGGGTACATTTGCCCTCGGGTGCAGTGGCCACAGAGGGGCCATTTAACTCTTATGTAGATATTTACAGTAATTGGTGAGAAGAAAAGTGTTTCTAAAACTATGCTAGAGCTGGGGCATTTATTATTTACCTGAAAAGAGAGATTTTTTAAAATAATTTTTAATATCATTTACGTTGGCGTTAATGGTATTTCCCTCTTGTCAGGACGTGAGTCACAGGTTCTTTATACACCGAAGCCCTTAAACTAACTTAAGCCAAAATGAGAAAAAAAAATGTTGCTGTAGAGCAGAACCAACAGCCACAAAACATTGCATTTAAAGGAAAATTAAAGGAATGTAAGTTCATAGTATGAAATAATAATTGTATTTACATTATATACATACTGTATATAATGCACTTAACTATGTTTTTTATGTACCTCACACATGCACCCCCCTGCTGCTGGTTGGTGAAAAACCTGGTGACCACTGCATTACACTATTAAAATATTATTTCTAACACAGTATCGTAGGTTAACTGTGCCTAACAGTCTGGCATCAGAAGGCAAAAGCAGGCAGTGGAGGGTTTAGAGGTTAGCTACTGGTCTGTTTGGTTCAGATTTAGTCTCATGAAGAGGTGGGCTGGAGGGGTGGGCCGCTTATACAAAAGGAAATGCTGGAACTGTGAGCTGTGAAGCTATGAACGTGTTGCCAAGAAACTCTGAATAAACAGACTGTGAAGAACAGACACAGGAGGAAGAGGAGGAGGAGGGAAGAGAAAGAAAAAGCCAAAAAGGCACAGGAGAGCCTTCATGTGTTCCGCCAAGGGGGTGTGAGGAGTGTGTGCGTGTGTGTGTGGTATCCAACCGTCAGGCTTGGTGTGAGAGATTACGAGGAAAGGAGACTCTCAGGCACAGATCTGCCAGTTCATCCCTGCTGCACACACTGACAGTGGGACACTTTGGAAGCTTTACAGCAGTCACAGCACCATGTAAGTTGGACCAGACCATACACACATGCAGCTGCGATGAAGGTCAGATGTCAAGATTGAACAAAGTGAGTGGTGGAATTAGGATGAGGCAATGTGAATTGTTTAGTTTAATTAACAAAAATATAAAAAATGTGATTTTTTGTTTTACTTAAGTGAGCGTTAATCCCAACTGTTATTAGATGAGAACGACTTACACTTTTGGCAATGCACAGGTCACCACTGGGATCAAAGCATGTCCTTCTTGCTGTCAGGAAGGACAAATAACCACCCTTCCTGCGTAATGCCACACATTAGGTTTTTATATTATTTTATTAACAATAACTGATTGAAACAGTCGTATCAAACTCAGGCTCTCACATATAATCCATGGTGATATTTTTTCTCCATCATGTTTTTTTTTTGTTTTCATTTTTGTCTAATTATTAAGTGTTAATAGTTGGTCATTTATGAATGTGGAAAAAAATATTTGTACTAGCTAATTATTAAGCAGTATTTATATTTAACAAAATATTTTCAGTATTGAACATCCAACACTGATATAGTCCTTCAATTAAATAAGGGTGACCCAGCTCAATTAGTTTGAGACCCCTGGTTTAAAGATGATTAATGTAATGTAGCTCATTGAAGGAAAACAATTGTTTTACAGAGTGTACAATGTTCTTTTTTGAAGACGTGGTCTTAACCTGTAATGCCTGTTTGATTTCACTGAGAGAGTAAGCGTTTTCTCTCCGCTCGGGGGATATGGAGGCAGGCTTAATATGTGAGCATAAAGGGAATTTTTTTTAGCAATCTGGGACAGTTGAATTTTATTGTTTTTGTTAATTATCAGTACGAAAGATAATGAAAAAACTGAAATCTTCTGGTTGGATATTTTGTAGTTACAGTCGTGTGACACAATCACTAACTGACGACCTCTGAGTTGTTCATACAATGGTTAATGCTGAAGTCTACTTAATTTAATTCAATTCAATTTTCTTAAGCAGCTCATTGAATATTGAATCATCCGTGAAACAGCACCAGATCTCAGCTAAATGGATTCAGATGTTCATATGTACATAATTATGCCTCCTGCCTTCGTCACACCCCCCCTCCATCCCACACAACCCTGAAGAAATCTCAGCAGAGTACAAGAAAAATCCCCAAACTAGTTACATTTGCATGTGTGCTTCACTGTAACAACATTTAATGCTTTGTAATTTTGTCAGTACAGCACTTTTGGTAGTTATGAGATCACAAGGACATGTTACTAACAAAGTTTCTTCCTTTATTCTTTCCATTCTTTTCTAACAATGGCCAAGGCAATATTTTAGAAACCCTTTCTAAAAGTCAATTTAAATAACTGTGTCAGTAAAAAAGTTTGTTACAGAAAATGTACAGCATTGTAAAAAATAAATTATATGTACATAAAGTGAAGATCAGGGCAAGAGAATTTGTTCTTATGAACCTAGCCTGTCTTCCACCATAAAAAGACCATCTATGGTTTTTATTTTTATTATTTAACTAAAGGCATGGATTAATATTTAACTTATTAATTCCACCTTTTTAACTTTTGTTTTTATCAATATAATGATAAAAACTTCAATAGTGAAACCTCCTCTTGCCTGTCCTCTGTGAACCTCTTCTCTATTTTAAGGGAGCTCTTAAGGCTTCAGTAATGGGAGGGAATTTTACAGTGATAAGCAATAAAATGCAATTAAATAACTTTATTAAATACCATTATTATTTATTATTTTTGATCACATCCAGTAACAATTGACCTCTGGCCTGGAACTGGTCCAGGGCCGGATGCTTGAGGACCATTGACTCACACTATACCAGTGGTGCTACTGTAATATGGCTTGCAAAAATGCAATATATACAATCTATATGGGATTATAAATGTTTACACCAAAATCAGATTAAAACTGTTAAAGACTTAGTCTTGTATTAATACCGTCAGTGTTGTTTTTATGTATTTCTTATCACCTTAGGAGAGAATATTCCAGTTTGAATTTCATGTTAATCTGTCAGTCAGTCAATGTGAAGCGTTTGTTTGTCAAGGCTACAGTTAGCTTGTAGTATCGAGGTCCCCTCTGTTTTTACTTTACAACTAAAACATCTCCTTCATATTTTCACATGCCAAAAAAAGCCTTTGCTGGAGCTTTTCCTGTGTACAAAGCCTTTTGTATTCATCACACACTGTTTTTGGGCTTTCACAGTGAAGCAGATTATTAATTCAGAGAAGACAGCATGGGCCAAAATAACAAACAGGAATGCATTTTAGCTCTTATCTTAGCAATCAACAAAAAAGTACAGAGATGACAAATTCATAGTATATAGTCTTAAATCATAAACAGGAGGAAGAAGGCATTAAAGAGCTTCTCCCTCCTCACCGCTGCAACAACTTCAAACAAACTTTTTAGAAAAAAAAACAACAGCAGTCTTTCTGAATACACAATCAGAGCAGATTCCCTAAAAATCGGACGACAAAGACTATTCACACCGAGGCTGGCTGAGACAATCACTTTATAACTCTGTCTTATGCCAAACAGAGAGAGAGAGAGAGAGACAGAGAGAGAGAGAGAGAGAGAGAGAGAGAGATTGAAAGTTATTCAACAGCTGGGCTGGTTTCTTCCAGGTGGCCGTACCTGAGGCAACATCGTCAACACATCATCACACAAGAACCAAAGATACATGCTGGAGCGAGAAGTGAGACACTTTGGAACAGAAATCTCATAACCTCAGGTCACAAAAGTCCTTAACTATAATGCTCTCTTGGAAAACATCAAGCCATGAATCACTCTTTGGATCACCTTCAAATCCCAATTTTACTCGGTCAAGGCAAAAAATAAGCATAAACTCAGACTGGTGGCCATTTGAGAGTCCTAAAATAAGTGGGGGAAAGAAGGATGTTCATAAATAATGTTTTCACTACACTAAACATAGAACATTCTTGTTTATATATATATATATATAAAATTAAACTCCTTATTGTTTGCAAATGGAAGAAATAAAGCATGTAGAGATGTTTGATATTAAAGAAATATCATCAACAAAGCAGAGCATGATGCGACTTCAGTCAGTATGATTGAAATATATAATTTAATATGATCTAATTTAAAAGGACAGACCAACCCCAATGATAACCAAACACATAATAACAGACAGATTTGCAGTGGTTGGTGGAAAACAATCTCAAAACAAACATCTGGTCTGATCTCTTCTCTGTTGAACATAATGGTACTATTATGTATTATATATATAAAGACAAATATCCTTTTTTTTAGCCGGCAAGTAATGTTTGAATTTAATATGTATTTTTTTTTTTTTACTTTTTCAAATTTCAGTTTTAAATGTGATTTTTTTCTCACCTTTTTTCGCACAATTAATTATAGGTAATTAGAAGTTAATGATAAAACAAATACTAATGCTGTATTATCACGTCCAAATTTCTTTGACGTAAAGATTCAGAAGAATGTTCCAACCACGTACATCCCCTGAAGAAAGAAGTAATTTGTACTCTTTTAAATGTAAGGCCTATTACAGGCCAAATTCCCTTTTAATTAAAAAGTGCAATAAGTGAAAATGTGAAAATGTGTAGGTACAACATAAAAGTTCTTTCTTCGGACACTGAAACCAATTAACTCATGCGTAATACTGAATCCATCTGGTGTCACTGTACCAAGACGCATTACAAATGACTGAAGGAAAGATTGATTGAGTGGTGATTAAATAAAAAGTATCGTAGCGTAATGTTGCTTCTATGAAACATGTATAAATATTATATTATTATTGTTCTAAAATTCTAGAATTACACATTTATAGAACCTTCACCTCCACCAGGTCTGGGTACTTTGAAATATTAACAGAGTATTGATTTTAGTTTCTTGTCTGTGGAACCCGATGGCACTATAATGATAGCATAAATGTAAATATTTCCTGCAGATATATGTGAAAGAAATCCTTGGATCACCTATTGGTTCATTTAAGATATGTTTTATGTTTTTGTTTTAACACAAAGATGTACTTTATATGGGCTGGATCTTGTGAGGTAAATCATTGTACGGTGGGCAAAATGCCTCCACTGAGTGTTTATTGATCCCTGACGCTGGAGCCTCATGACCAAACTGTAATTAAGCTTCTCAGTGAAATTAAATAACGATTTAAAAAAGAAATTACATCAAACGTTAACTAAAATAAAAAGTTCCATTATTGCCATACACTGTGTGTTCTGCAGGTGATCTGACTGCTAGGAAGAAAAAGGTAAATAGACCAAAAAATTGCATTTCATCCACATGGTGTGTATGTATGTTTGTATGTTTGTGTGTGTGTGTGCTAATATTCCTATTAAAAAACTCACTTTTGTTTGGAAGTTTGTTTTATTTGTTGGCTCCAGGCAGAATTCTAAATTTACCTTTCTGTTCAGGCAATTCTTTACAAAGTTTTGTTTGTGGAGTGTGCTTGAAAAAAATGACCAAAGATGACACATTTAAATCCAACCTATTCTAAAGCTAGGAGGCCGTCTACTGGCTGTTATAAGTAACATCAGTCTCTGAAAAAAGAAATCTGGTGATAAAACGTTTCTCCCTGCCCAGTGAGATTACAAAACTTATTTGTGAGTCTACAGACGGCAGAAATGAAGACATAAACAGTGTGTTGAAATGTTTCCTGGTAATTAATACTGTTGGGCATGTGGTAGGCACACAATCACTGGATGTCCTCAAACTGGACTGGTGTACAGTACTGTGTGTCAATTGTTTTTTTGTTTTTTTCTCGACCTACTTTCACATTGTGCTCGGCCGCTTGGCGGACGTCTCTCTCCTCGCTCTCTTTGTTGCAGGCCAACACTGTTCCCTCAAAGGAATTTTGCCTTAAATACTTGGGAACTGGAAACTGCAGCAGTGAAAACGTTAATCTTTTCTTTACAAAAAAGTAAGAAAACTGCAGCTTAGCTGTGTGGGATTTAGCGTTGGTGAGACATACTGTAGTTGGTGTAAGGATAAAGATGGGATGGAGATCATCCTGCAATGCATACCACCCACTGCTGTTCGACACCCACCAGCAACTGATGGCTCAGTAGAATATAAAGTCTGATCTGGGCTTTTTTTTAAAAACACTTTAAGAAGATTCTGCTCAAACACACATCTACCAGGCCTGTAACTGTGTGTGTGATTATTATATGTTTATATGCAAATGTGGGTGTTTTTACCTGAGGTCTAGTTGATATTATTAGCAGTTTTAGTATTAGCATTTCTACCGCACACTTTGTGTGTTTTTTCTTATCACAACAGCCATGTGTAGCAGTAAAGCCTTGGTGTTTTAGTACACTTCTAGCACATTGTTGCCCTTAGGCTAAAAGAAATATCTGATTCATACAGTTGTGGAAGCGGGGGAAATAATTTCAATGATTATCAAAATGCCTGTCAGAAAGGGAAGTTGGTAAACTATCAACAAGAAAAAAAAAAAGACGAAGAAAAAAATGTATGTGGTCTGACAGGATCAGAGGGGATTCATCATTTCAATTTTAAAACAGAAAGATAGAAAACTGAATACACAATTTACAGGTGCTTATTGTCAGTTGCCTGGTTAAAGTAGGGCTGTGTTATTAATGCAACAAGAAATACTGTATCTACAATGCAAAATTAAACCATAGAACACGTTCACAGTCTTAACTTGGCCACAGAATACTATCTCTACATATACGTCAAAAGCAGACTGAAAACAGAACCACTCAAAATATTGGTGATTTTCGGCAGCTTTCAGGTTTAGATTGACAAAAATTATGGTAGGAGTTCTAGCATGAGTACTTAACCCTAGAAACTAGGTTAAAACTAGGTGCCTAGGTGTCTTTAGTTAAAAAAAAATGTTGTTGCTCTGATTTCAAAATTCCTCCTCTGTTACAGTTAAAAAACCTGATTAAATAAGACAACAGGTTCTGGCTAGACAGAAATATTATAAACTTGTCAAATCTGTTGGAGACATTTCTTATTAAATTTCAGGCATGAATGGGAATGCACAATATTTGTTTCTAGGACACAAGTGAGACAAATAAATAAAAACAAAACAAGAAACAGTTATTTATCAGTATGTTATGGAGTGGATTCATTTATACAATCTTCCAGTGATGGCTGATAACATGGATGTATAGACCACTGGTCTATGTGATTCAACTGTGAATCTAAGATCTTTGATTATCACACAACACACAATAATTTGAAGTTAAAACCTCCTAAATATGACTTTAATTATATTATCTCTGCTCATCAGCTCTGAATAAACATTGCTTGCTTTTTGCTAACTGCATAAACTGAAAGAAGATTTGTCTCGGTAAGCAATTACTTCCCTCACTTCAGAAAAAAAAAAAAAATGAAGCCATTAAACAGGAAAGCGTTTCTTAGTTA
>NC_024325.1:7324747-7338924 GCF_000523025.1 Cynoglossus semilaevis | reverse complement strand
TTAGTCTGGTTATTAAGACGTATATGTGATTTCCTAACAAACCGCCATTATGTGATTCATCATTCAGTTTCACCTACACAACAGAAAATAGTTCAGCATAGACTTAAAATGTGGCAGAGTACCAACAGCCGAATAAAACAACGCCTCTCGGTGTGAATTTGCATGGACGATGAAGCCGTCTGCCTCCTCTCAGCACAGATGTTGTTCTCTTTGATTGTGATAAGCGCTGCATAATTCCACCTCAGTTCTTAGCTACAGTGCACTTACAGTCCAGAGAGACAATCAGGCCAATCAAACCATGTTTACCAGCCATTAGCATCTTCTGTTCGCCTCAATGAGAGTGGAAATGAGGAGAGTGGGAAGAAGAATCAAGAACTGCTGCAGACAGAACCCCTAATTGTCTTTACTCCATTTTGACATTAATTAGACAGAAATATGGTGAGGACAGCATGAGGGAGCAGCGGGTAGACAGCCAGGCATTCCTCCTGTGCTTTAATGTCTATCATAGGTCTCTAAGTGGGCGCTGTGAAACATAAATACTGTACCGTCTGACAGTTAGCATTTACCCTAAGTCTGACGGCAAAGTGAACGTGGTTGTTATATCGCTGTAGGTATCAAAGGGAGGCGATACAGCTTGAGAATTTCTTATTAATTTTTTTTTTCCTCAAAAAATATTCGTAAAGAGTTGTGGTTAAACCAGATGTTAAACAGTTGGCTCTATGGTCTCTACCTGGTCTTTATGAGCCTGGTTTGCTATTTCAACAACATCGTGATTGAAAGTCATAATCAAGACAAATGCAGTATTATGCAAAATTTTAAGTTCCTTTTATTTTTTAAGTTTTTTTTTCTAGATATTTAAAGTGGAGAAAAAAAGTTTATTCTCAACTACATCAAACTGCCAAAGGCATTGCCTTTTTTTTTCCTTAAAGACATTTGTCTTGTTGACTGTAGCGGCCAACAACTGTGCCTCACTCCGTGGGGCAGCCAGGCTGCTACACCTGTGCAGCCAGGGCACATGGCTCGTTTTCTGGCCAGGCTCCCCAGCCATGACAGCATCCAGGGATGTGGCAAACAAAAAATAGCAAAAGAAGATTACTGTTAAGAATGAGCTTTTTAGTTCATTTCTCCTGCCTTAAAGAGCACATTATTGAACATATATGTAAATGAGTTTGTTCTTTGATGTCTAAATGAAAGGGCAGTGAGATGCTTTGGATGGAAAAACAGCAACAAAGGATTGAGCAAGACTGCATATTATACACATTTGATTATCAGCCGTTATGAACAGTATTTGTGCGTTCACCTTTAAATGGTAATTTACCACTCTCTTCTTCACATCTGCTACTCACTGAAGCATGCTCAGAGGTAGTTTTGTTGCTGTGGATAATAATTTCGAGGTAAAGCAGTAAACATAAAAGGAAAAGTCAAATATAACTTTGATAGTTCTTTACTTTTAGCTCAGAAAATCTTAGTCACTTCCTGGGAATATTTACTCTCGACACACATGCTGCTGTCTTTGTACATGCTGATGTCTGGTTTTATGTGTTTACATACTTCTCTGCAGTTTGTTTACCTATGCCTCTCGGGCTGTGTTGTTTTAACTGTGCTTGTAGGCGAGTGTCTTGTGTTTATGTGGGTATTACACGACAATGTTTATATGATATCATGATATAACAGATGTAATACAAAATACATCTACAATGTAGACCAACGACACTGGTATCAACCTCATGAAGACAACCAATGAGGCTGTCTTCATGAAGTTGATACCAGAGACCCTCCTAATGAGCAGCTGTGCTCAGCTGTTTCGGATGGGGTGGCTGATTGATTCAAATATTGATGATTGTTGACGCAAGGGCAAAATATCCAGGTAGATAATAGTAATGAAAGTATTATTTTATCCTCAGTATAAGTTGGTATTAATTTTACAAGTAAAAATTGTCGTCCGTTTTTTACTTCAGCCAAAATATATAAATAATTTATTTAAAGGTCTTGAATACATTGACATGTGGTCTATAATTGAAACAAATATACCTCTTGGCTGAATATATTATAAATACTATTATGTGTTTACTCTGAAAAGGGCTACTGTATGATTACTGTGTTTAAGCTATGCAGTAACTCGATGAACTACAGACTTCATTATTAGTTTATTCCCTCTGCACATGTTGTACTTGGAAATGAAAAATAAAACGTTGTTTTAAATATTGTTGATTGCTCTGTACATCTTGTTTAAAGAAATGGAAACAAAGAGGGAATTTCCCTTTTTTTTTTTATTTTGGTTTAAAAACTACCTTAAAAATCAATTTTAGCAATCTATTGATGCATTGACTGGAATTAATAAAAAAGTATTGGAGTACTGGAGGTGATACTGGTCCGTTTTTACTTGGTATTGGATCAACTAATCTTGCAGTATCCCACACCACTGTTGCACATGTCTGTTGTCCAACAGTCTACTGTAAATTATCCTTGTGCCACTGACTACATACAACATTTTACTAGGTAGTTGAAATATATATATAAATTAATTAATTAAATAAATTATAAATAAAACATTTACTGGCAAGGACAATTTAAACGCTGAAAAGGAGGTATAGTAAATGTGTACACTACACAGTTCTGTGACAAGACATTTTTCATCTGCACCCAAGAATCCTGTGATATCTATAGGCAAAACTTGACCTGCTCCAAAGTAATTTAAAATCTAATTTACATGAAAACTGCCATTTAATGCTGACCCAAAATGAAATACCAAGTCACTGAAAGCCTTTGCTGACAGAAACATTTTCCCTCCATGCCATTTGCCTTCCATTCTATACAATGATGATATATATATATATATATATATAAAAAGCTGAAATTCATTTGGCCAACATAGACTGCTGTATTTTCCAGGTGGCAGGACATAAACAGCTTTACATGATAAACAACAAACTGTTATTAATATTATTATGTCAAACCAACAATGACCTTTGACCTTCAAAATAAATCTTTTAATTTAATATATCCAAATGTGTCCATACAGTATGTTAAACATAATGTAAGCCTCCCTTCTTGTTATCACAGCACAACAGCATAAAAAGCCAATGTAGTATTTGTTTTTGTTGGGTTTTCTTTCTAAATGTTACAATGATGTCAAATTGAAGAAAATGTCTCCTCCTTCTCTTTAGGTTCACTCAAGCATTTGATGAGACTAACAGTCATTTCAGTGGCCTATTGAAAATACATTTTCACTTATGTGAGAATTACAGTAGTTTCACTGTGGCCTTTTCAAAGGGTTGATGTTAAAAGAGGGTAATTGTATATTTGGTAGTACCTAGTAATTTAAAATATGGAAAAGAAGTCAAAAACTAAGTATATACCTTGACTGGTCATCTATTATTTAGTTCCTGTATTTCCCTGATTTAAAAAGGCCACACAGTGTAGCGTCTTTTCATATGGTAAGTAGTATCACAGGTTTGATAGATTCAAGCAGTAAATGATCAATTAATACATTTAAAAAAAATACATAAAATAATTTAAGGCGGTATTGTTAGTCAGGCTGTGGTATTAGTAAAACTGAACTACTTGTCATTGTGACACAGCACACTACTTCACACACAACGAACTGTGACCTCAGCGTTTAACCCATCACCAAAGTGAACAGGGGGGCAGTTCAATCTCACCTCACCTCAGTGGCAACTTGGCAGCCGGTGGACTCAAACCTGAAACCTTCTGGACCCAAGTCTGCTTCCTTAACCACCTTAGCCAGCACTGCCCCTGACAAGAAACAGATCATATCTCATATCTGTGTGCATGTCCAAGTCTGTGTTGTTTTGTGTATTAATAGGAGGATTTTCTGGATCACATAGTATGACAGGGAAAACACACAACACTACATACAGTATATGCTGCTATTGCCCCTTCACATGAGAGTCAATTTCCTCCTGAATATTCAGCATTGACCCCTTTGATCCATCCATATCTCTGTGTCACATCTCTTGTTGCTTTTATCATATTTACACCACAGGGCTGTAATAAGGTGCTGCACTGCTTTTTTTTATTGCTATTTTTTAAAGGGCGTTTTTGTGTACGATGTAATTTTGGGTGGTTCCTCACACTAGGCAAATAAATAAAACTTTTATATCTGTAACAGTGTCACAGCCTCCACTTGCCTCTGGTGTATTGAGCGACTCAGCCTCAGACAGCAGCTGTGTGCATGAATTAAATATTTGTTGAAGCCGAAGTACAGCTTTGGTGTATCATCATTCCTTAACACTCTTGTCAAAAATGCGAAAAAAACAAAAAAACAAACACTCAACATATTATGCACATGCTTCAGTTATTTATGTGATGTGATTTATGTGATGTGATTTATGTGATGTGTTTCAATAATGGGAATGACTCCAGGCGGAAACCGAGTATTTTTCTACTTACTACTTACTTATATGTTCTTCTTTATGCAGAATTAATAGAGAAAAGTAAATTTCCTTTCTTCGTTCTTCGCGCACAGCTAGGTCATGCAATTAGCATTCACAGAGAAGAGTATCATAGCAGACGTCCTGCTGTGGTTATACATAATAGATGTATAAGAATCTTTAAAGTACACTGTTCAGGCGAGAACACGTTGGCGTCATTTAGTGCAGTGCTGCTGGATGCTGTTGGTAATGGAGTACATGGACCAGAATAGAGTAGATGGACTAGTTCAAGGTCAGCAGGGAGACAGAAATCAATAGGTTTGCCTTGTTACTGGATATGTGCCACTGTACGAGCCTGTGTTGTCTGCGTGCCCCTCTTAAAGTCTGTCGGCAGCCCTGCATAAAAGGACATTGATACCATTGTCGCCATTTATGAGGGAGTAATGGGTTTTATGCCCCATAAAAAGAGGAGAGAGTATATGTAGTAATATTATAGAAATAGGTATAAAAGCCACAGTTCAAATTTACAGTGGCCATATGAACTTATTATAAAAATTACTCCATTCCTCTTCCTCCACCTTTGTAGCATAAGCTGCACAGTTCCAGGAACCATTGCCTTAATTGTCTGCAATGAATTATCCAGTGAGACTTCCAGTGTGCACAGTAAACATAAAACAACTTCACACTGTAACCCCTGGCATACCTGCAAACCAACAACAACAACAACAGAGATGCTGTCTCAAACACCAACACTGACAGTTACCAGCAGAGCTGCAAATGTAACAAAGTCATTTTTATCTGATTTTTGCATTTACTTTTGTGTTAAAATGAAGATTTTCTCATTGACAACCGGTTGATCTTAAAAATTTATTTTCCTACAATCTTTGAAATTAAACATGACGAAATATAAGGTTATGTATCAATGGTTTAGATGGTAAAAAATTAGTTACAACCAGTTATTATTACTGCTTTTCAATGAGGGAAAACAGTGTAGATTTCAATAATTGGTAATAGTTTATTTGTTTTTTTATGACCATTAAGATTCAGTAAACCTACACGCTGAAGATAAAATTTAAAAAATAAACTCACCAACTGCAGACATATTTCTGCCGAAATGACGATCCTTCTGCAAGACCTGCTTAAGGGTTCAGTTACTGAATACTGACTGATCAACCAAGAGAAATGAAAAACTGTTTTTTACTGCAATTGAAAAGATTATTTAGTTTGACTAATATGAAATGACATTACGTGTGGGGATTATAGCTCACTTGCCTTGGTGAAAGAAGATCGCTGGTTCAATCCCCAGTCTTCTGCATACGCTTTGAATGTTTTGAATGAGTTTTCTCCACATATTTCAGCAAAGTTCAACATATGCAGGATTATGTGTCAATTGAACATACCTATATAGAGTATGCGAGTTTGACTGGTTGCCTCTATTTCTGGCCCTGTGATGGACTGGTGAACTGCCCAGGATTGGCTCCTCCCACAAACCTAGAAGGTTTTTTCAGTAAAAGATGGGGTTAATGGCAGTGGTCAATACCAAGAACAGAGTGACATTTCACTCCCTCAGACTGAGCCTATCAAATAGCACAGAGCCATAGTAAAATGTATGGATGGCATCGACCTTCAACACAAACATATTAAATGTTGTGATTGTTGAAGAAAAACACTTGACAAACTGAAACTACCCAACGATAAGATACAACATTTTATTTTTCCCAGTCTTAAATATGAGCACACCTTTCATCAAGAAAATACATATGGATCTTTACAATGCAGGGAGGCAAACAGTTCGTTTTCCTCCACGTGTTAACTGTCCATTTAAAGAGGACTCGGTGAACTCGTAGCCAGGCAAAGAGGAGGATCTGAGACAGTGTCATGCGTCTTCTGTGATATTCCCCGGCTGCTGAGATAAGAAACGTGTGAATCCTCATATCCATCCAGAGTTCCCGTTTAAAATGTCCCCTCTTTTGAACTACAATGCAAACCACACGAATGTCACAACATCTAAAATTAATAAAACGTTCAACTTGTAGGTGCAACAGAATCTCAGTCATTTCTGCTTTTAGCTTGTATCAAATTTTTATAGAAACACTGCGCTTTTGTCTTGCACATACCAACACCAAGACAGAAAAAAAAAATGCATCCCTAACCCTTCAGACTGATCAACTTATTTCAACCTCAATATGCAATGCCAGAACAGTAGCACTCATGGCTGTGATTCAAAATTCCAGGACCACAATTGGATGGCAACAGAAAGATTTAAATCCATCGCACAGAGCAGCTTCAGAGCTGGACTCGACGGTGCATCAGAAATATATGACTTGTGTATTTTTGACAGGCTTTCCATGTGTTGCTAGGATTTATGATTAGAAGTTCGGCTGGGCTGGGAAACACTGTATCATTTACATATCCTTTTTTTTTAGTCAAGATTTGTGGGAACTCGAAACATTTGCATTCACTCTAATAGGACGGATGTCTGATTTTACAATGTTGTGCAGGAAGAAAACATCAAGAAAATGGCTAATGTAATGCAATTCAGAAAGTTAGTTTGTCTGCAACATTCTTATAGACATAGTTTCTTAAAAAGAAGGTTTGATTGTTTATTTTTACTGACAGGAGATTAGTTCACTAATATATTGACATTGAAGATATCTGTCCTAGATGTTTCGTTTCATAAATGCCCGATAAATCACAAGGGCTCTATGTCCGAGATTATCCTTTAAATGTCTCCTCTTTCAATTAGGCTTACTCCAGATCACTCGATATGTAATATACAGTAGGGTTATGTAGGATTTATTGATCCGATGTTGAAAAAAATGGTTGGCTCTGCCAGCTTTACCTCATCCACATTACTGCCTTTGAGTAAAGTATAGGCAGTAATAAAATGTACAAATTAAATCTTCTTTAGGTTTTCACTCAGTTTTCTCCGTGGATTGCAATAGAGGGAAAAGGAGTCTCACTAATGTTAGCTAGCAGGCAAGATAATTATTGTTTATCTTTCGTATATTACTCTTATGTATAATTAATTTGACAATATGCTATATAAGCTAGCTATAGTGCTTGACTTTCTCTTAGTTTTTTTTTACATCACATTTCCAGAATGACAAAATGTTGCAATTCAGTGACGATCACAGCTTTTTGAAAAGAATCTTTCAGACATCAGGATTTTTAAACCCCATCGCTCAAGTTAATGTTTCTTACATGTCAGAATGGGGCAAAACCCTGTAGAGTGATAAGATTGGTGCTGACACCTGCTAAATAAACAGGTGTTAGCACCTGTTTATTTAGCACCTGTTTATTTAGCAGGGAACACACTTAGCGTAGAAACAGTTAAATGCTAAAATTAACAACAAAACCCAACTAAAGTGTGGTTTCTACTTTTTACATTAAGGAAACAAACCCAAATAGGTATAATTTATAAAATTAAGCAAAGAGAATATAATTGTCTGTGTGCTGTGGAGAGCTGCTGTTCACACAATCGCAGCCGTGAGGTGTTCAAGGGTTTCTGTGAACAAGCAACATTCGTTTCACTGCACAGTAATCACCACATCTCAGTTAAGGTAGTATGGCATATAGATGTCTCACCGAACAACTGCTCAGAAGAACTAAAACACTTAAATAACAACCCAGTTTTCAACATATGTGCTTGGACATCTTTCAAAGGAATGTATGCAAAAGGGTGTATATACAGTAAATCGTCTTAAAATCTGTAAGGAGTGTGCTCATTTTTTTTTTTTTTTTATGTGAACTGAAAGAGTGGATGCGATTGTTTATGTCTACTGACAGTGGCTATTTCACAGAAACCCATCACTAGAGCAGTATTTGCTTAGGTATGGTCGAAAAATGTTTTTTGCCTTTTCTTCATTTAGACTTAGCCTTTTTTTTTACTGCTAAAAACTCTTGTTTTTTCTCCATATGGCCTTGAGAACAACACATTTGAATAATGGACTATATTCTCAGCACAGCAAATGTATTGTATGAATAGAAATTGATTTTTTTTTAAGTTGGGCCATACTTAAACATTTCTACCTGCTCCTGTGTGGCCTTCACATTCTTATGTATAAATGCACTCTGGTTTCTATTTAGCTAGTACTGTTTGTGCCTTCTGAAGATCATTTACATTGCATGTGTCAGAAAACAGGGCAAATTAGAAAGTAAAGTTAAACAGGTCAAACATGAGGATCGCAGTAGTGCACACTTTACGTGGATTTTAACAGGCTAAAGGTCAGGTAAGGACAAAAAACAAGGAACCTAAGGTCAGAATTATGTTCAGAGTCAGAGTTCAGGACAATGTAAACCACTTACAGACACAAAGCTAATTTACTGGGTTGCCTTCCAAAATGAAGGAACAAGACAAAGCCTTACTTCCCATCTCTGCTAGTCTACATGACAGTGTGTCCATGGGCAAGAACCCCTACCCAGAAGTTGTTCCTGGAAGTTTAGGCTTTGGTGACTTGTGTAGGAAAAGCTTTGCATGATGATTGGATGTTGAGCATGTGGAATGGCTCAATAGCAGTGCGCTTTAAGTGGACATTAGACTGTAGAAATACAGTTATTGTGTTGTATGCCTGCAGCATGTACTTGTTAGGGTCACATTTAAAAATAAATAAATTAAAAAAAAGCCTGAAATAACCATGGACACCGTTTCCAACACTATGTCCCCAGTTTAAAGACAAGTAAAACCTTCTTGTTTGCAAAAACACAATAATGAGGAAAAACATTAACATAAAAGATGCATGATGTCGTATAAATGCCTTCAGTCTTTGGGTCATTGGTGTCTAAATGCATGCAGTGTTTATTTTCTGTTGACATGGTTTCAAATGACTGGTCTTTGACCTCCCACCGCTGGTTTGGAACATGTACAGAATCATTTCCTCAAATATGTTTTGTAAAAATTGCATGTTTTTTTTTTGTTTTGTTTTCAAACAAGTAGCAACAGCATTAGTACATTTGCATTACTCAGGTCACATCCTTGCGCTCCCTCCTACTTAATTATAGCATAATTATTCTCAACACATTATTGTGTACAACTGTACTGGTAAAGAAAAACACAACAAGGACATTGAACTAGGCTGTTTTTTCAGCTTTGTGTTTTCCCTTATCAAATGTTTTAAAACTATAAAAAAAAAAACTAAAAAAAAAAAAACTCAGAAAAAATTTAACAATAGTGACCATGTGATTACCAACATTAACATTAAAATGCTGCGAACATAAACACTTGAAGGTCAGAAATAATTTAGCTTCCAACAACTGGACTGAATAAAAATTATTATACATTAAAATATGATAATACCAGGCTTTTGGCCTCAGGGCAGCCTCCATTCCTTCTGTTCCACTGTCTCATTTTGACTTTGAGGTATTTAACATTCACCTCTCATACATGCTGTAATTTTGCCTTTTTCCTGGTGTTGAAATGAGAATCTAGTGTAGGTAAAATTAATGTAAATTGCAATTAATTAAAAGAAGCTCCATTCATCAAAACATGCATACACACATTTTTTGTACACATAGAAGAGACCTTCCAGAATTATATAATTTAAAGAAATATGCCAACAAATCAATACGTAAAATGATTGTTACTGATATTTGAAAAAAACTATGAAAAAAATCCAATTATGTTTATTCTATGCCAAAAGTAACAATGTAAGTTAAAATAAAAATTCTGGCCAACAGCTATGGCACATGCACACACACACACACACACACACGCAGGCACTCACACAAAAACACATTCACACACAGACACAAACACACACACGGACACTTTGAATTTTAATCCTCTTTAAAATCGGAGAAGCAACGGCAGGAGGACTATGAAGAGGAGGAAGGTGTGCGACTGCAGTCCGATTGCGCCACCACTGCCGTCCTGAACTGCTCTCGGTCCTGATGAGACAAAAAAAAAAAAAAAAAAAAAAAAGGAAAAAGGAAGCAGTTTAAGGCATGCAGTGAAGCTTCTGTGGTCAACTTGACTTAATACTGGATGTCTTTTGATTTGACTTTGGTTTTACTCTATTGCTTTGCCTGTAAGTATCTGTCACACACAGTTACAGTATATTTAAAAATGTTGTAGGATTATTTGTTTATTTGTATTATACATATTATATTATTATATGTAAAAAAAAAAAGGTCACTTTTACTTTACTTCTACATCAGTTACACAAAACAAACTTTTCTCTCAACATTTAAAGTTTGAGGTTTAGATGTTTATCAGATCTGATGCTGTGGTTATGGATTGGAACTGGCCGTTGCTCAGCGTTTTGAGCTTCGACTAAATGTAACCTTTCCATCAAAGGTGCATTTCTAGCACTTTGATGTAATCTATAAACCCAAAGATATTTTTTTTTCAATTGATGCTTTGTCTTTGCTATGGTCAGATGGAATTTGAAATAATGAAAAAATACTAGCCATGAACATAGACACTAAACCTGTTTACTGTCCTGCAGGAACTCCTGCAGTTTTACGTCTTATTTTCTTTCCTAATTATATAATTAAATGATATAATGTTTAATTTTCATGTCAAAACTGTTGTCCATTGAGACAATATTGTGTTTTGTTAATATAGTCTAGGGAAAAAAATCTAACCTGACCTTTCTAATATTTCTATTATGGTATTGTTCTGGTTGAGGCGAGTTCCTCCTTAATGAACACATTGTGTAGGGATTAAGGTCAAACGTGGACCCTTACTTTGAAGCTTGTCACACAATGAGCACTTATTTCCACAAGTTTATCACAGGTTCCTTTGGGGCATCTATCCAATTACCCTGCCACACCGGATTAATCCTAATCCTGCATATGGCTAATTAAAATAATGACGTTTATTCACAGTAAAAATAAAAGCCATTAACACACTTCCACTACTGTGGTTGGTGTGAGGTTGCTTGAATAATGTGGCAGTAAAAAGCAGTCTAAGACGTTCTTAGATCTAAACAGTCCTACAGGCAGTTTTATACACACTGACAAGAAAAAAAAAATCTACCAAATTATTTACACATATTTACACAGTTTTTGCAAATTGCTTAAAGAAAGACTTGCTATTGGAGAGTTCCTGCAGCTGGATGTATTTGCTCTAGGCGTTTTTAATTTCTGAGCACATGTACAACTACAATGCTACACAACAGCACATAAAGTCAAACGAGCACAAAAGACGACAGTGGAAAAAAAAAATGGATACTTACATTGTCCAAATGTACATGCAAAAAAATCAAATCAAATCAGAATGAAGCCAAGGTCCCATAGAGATGCAGTTAGGTTTACAGGAAAACAAAGATGAATCATTGTTAGTGTCACAGGATACATTGACCATTTTCACAAAGACACAAATACGATTGTGCCGTAGCGCTAATATATCGATTCATAAAACCAACAGGGGAGAAGTGATTAAAGCAGCACAGTTTTGATATGAACTAAAAAATTACTTGTCTCCTCTCATCATGTGCAGTAGAAAGTGTCACTGCATCTTAGCTTCCAGTTTGTGAAAATGGTAATGTTCGTCATGTCCCAGCATGCAGTTAATACGTTCGATCCATGACAGACGAAGTGCATGCTGGTGCAGAATACTAACCTTGCAATAGCGTTGAGCTAGTGGGTTCATTTACCACTACACCGGGGGAACAAATGAAACAGAGCAATATGTCGGAAGCAGAACTGTAACACATCACTGACAACACTTGTGAAAAGCATGGGAATTAGGCTGATGCTGCTGATGCTGCTGATGATGCTACTGCTGCGGTAACATGGACCTCAGCACTGTAGCTGTGCTGTAACCATACCTACAGATGGAGTTTACATAGATAACTCCAGGTACTCTTTTAGTTTTATGAATGATATCAATGTCCTTTAAATGGACACTGAACCGTGTGATAAAATAAGATTTTTACCTTGAGTATTAAGTGTAGTTGAAAAGAAAGTTTGCTGGTGTTACAATCTTCCCATGGACAAGGTTGGTGATGAACTGTATGTGTTCAGTACAAATTTATTTTACAGAAAAAAAAGGTACACTTTCTGAAAATGCAATAAAAACTACATGACACTACATTTGTTGCAGTTGAATCATGTGAAAAGGGCAATAAATAAATTAAAAAAAGATAGATAGATACACTTCTAAGATTCCAGGCTGGGAAATTACAGAAAACATGTGCTCCTTGTGAGGCTCAAACTCACAACTTCAGCATTGCTCTGCAGCATACTGTCATATAAGTACGGCCATAACCAATTACACCACTACATTCATGCTTTTAAACCTGAACATTGACACAGTTCTGATGATTATTGTCTGAACATAGTTAAAAAATGACAGAAAGGAAGCTGAAAGTCACATAGGCCAAGCTCTGAGTGTTTCAAGAGGACCTTAGCTAGGTCCTTGCTAACGACGAGGGGCTAAGGTTTACTGTTTTATGCTGAACTTTACAAGAGTTGGTGTGTGCTAAGATAAAACAGAATTATTTATTGTTTTTACTGAAAACTTACACATTACCACATAACCACTCAACCTCTAACTCTGCAAAAGAATGTTGGCGAAGCTGAAAGTTGATCTGGAGTTTTGTGAAAACCAAAGCAGAAACTGCTGCTGAATATGTGGAGTGTGGGACAGACTAACGATATGTTCTGCAAAGAAGAAACATATATCAAAGACACCGTCCTCTGAGCAAAAGCTTGTATGAGAAAGACCAAAAGAAAATGGATATTGGACATCACCATCAAGACTGTTGTTAAAGCTAGTATCTGTAGTTATGTGGAAGGTAGGAGCAGGAGGAAGAAGAGGAAGTTATCAGTGAGACATATGCTCCTGTCAAAACAACATGCTTTCCCAAGACCTTCACGGATTTCGCTGCAGGACAACGCCAGGCTTCATTCTACAGGAATTACAAAAGCGAGACTCTGCAGACAAAGTATGTATGTGTGTGTGTGTGTGTGTGTGTGTGTGTGTGTGTGTGTGTGTGTGTGTGTGTGTCTGCCTCGTGCAACTGCAGCAGATTAGTCTCCCACTGAAAATGTCTGATGCACCATGAAGAGCAGAATCAGACGATAGCAACTGCAAAATGTTGACCATCTTCTGTCCTTTACAGCCAGTTCTAATGTTCTCAGTTTATTGGTGGTATAAATAATAAAGAAAAAGATGATGTTAAACCAGTGGTTCCCAAATTTGTTCAGCACCTCTATCCATTTGCAGACAAGACCATGGTTCGACTACCTCATGTCACGTCACATAACTTTGGATCTTCTCTGAACTTTATATAAAACATTTAACACTTTACAACAAAACAGCGGACATCAACGATCAGAGGAAAAACAATTACAAGTTTAAACACGTCACAGTGAGATGTTGCAAGTAAAATAATGTAAAACTTTATTTATACTACATGGCTACATACGTGGCCATGATGGCTTGTTTTGCTATTGGAGGCCACAGGGTTCATGATTATTAATAAAAGTAAAGCATGTTATGAGGATATATATAACTATAAATGAAATCAAAGCATGCTATAAGGACATATAAAACATGTGAAATACAAACATTTCTTTCACGCAAGTCACTGCGTTATCCCAACTGTGGAATAAATAAAAAAACCATTTGCCTTGCTTGGCCACTGCGTTTGACAAACAGAAAACGGTTGGTCAATATCGCATTACCAAAATACCACTTATATTTTATTGCATTTTCAGAAAGTGTACCAACTAATTAGGAAATCGAAAAAAAAAATTGGAGTATTTGGCAGCAGTTGCTTTGTGCCACATTAAATATGTTCTTAACATTTATCTTCATGTGCGTTTCTAAAACTT
>NC_024325.1:7262616-7324676 GCF_000523025.1 Cynoglossus semilaevis | reverse complement strand
GGAAAGCAGCAGGAAATCAGTCAGCTGAGCCAGATGAATCAGAATTATTTAGTTCCCACTTTAGAACACAGAACCACGTTCTCTTTGTACATATATGACTACTGTATAAAATAATCTGCCTGAGGGGAATATTTACTCATAATATGCATCGAACTTTTCAAATGTATGTATTTACCCTATCAGTTGTTATAAACGTGAGTCTCCAGAAAACACAGTTTTATAAATGCAGTACTCTGTACTCACCATAGAGGAGAAAACTTGTATTTGAACTGCCCAGTTTGTTGACAGCAACACAGGTGTAGTTGCCGTAGTCACCGTCAGTCACGTTAAAAAACATCAGCTTGGACACAGACGGAGAGTTCACGATTTCCATCCCATCTAACCCGTTAAAGATTCTAGAGAGAAAAAAAGTTATATCTTGAAATCCCCAAATTGATGTTGTGTTTTACATTTGCCTAATCCTCACAGTGCCTGTGTGTCTGGTCCATAAGGATTAGTAGCTGGTAAGTAAGTGTGCGCGCACACACACAAAGATGGACACTGCACACCACACACTGAGAAAAAAGCTCATGTAAAAGTCATTACCTTCTGTCGTCTTTGTACCACTCAAAGTCAGCCTCAGGCACAGCGTCAGCCTCACACTCCAACACTCCCCTCTGGCCCGGGGTCACACCAACATCTCTGCCCTCTGACACAGTTGGAGCATCTACAAACAGAGGCACTGTGATCAGAGCACAAGCCGTGTCAAGGAAATAAGGAGAGGCCTCGGAGAGTTTCCTCCTCCCTCTCTTCCTCAGTCACGGCTTTGATTCATGACTGTGATCTGCTCCATGACCAAGAGTTAAAAAGGAATTATGAGGTCAAATAACGTACAATATTTATCACACGGCTGAGAGTACATGGTGTCAGGATATAATGATGAGAAGGAATTAATGGCTCAGACACAATTGTTTTTTTTCCACTTCTCCTGCAGCAAAAACACTGCAGCCCATTAACTATATTTTCCTCTCTGTTTGAAAATTAAAGTCCAGATTGAATTATGAAAAGCCTCATATTTAATTCAGCACTATGGGCACCTGACATTTTGGTCATTAACCTTTTTTTCTTTGACCTCTCTTTTATTTTCTTTACCGTCCATTTATTTCTTGAAATGTAGTTTTCATGGAAATTTCTTTCATTTATCTTTACATACTGTATATATTTCCATATAATACAATGGGAGAATAATTAAAATGTATAATGTATAAATACATATGACATGTAAGATACAAAAGTATAGATAGATAGATAGATAGATACATAGATAGATATAGAAATATTGCACATAGATTATTTTAAAGATAGTTCTAAAAAATCCTGCAGTGGACTCTTACAGTTGACGGTGATGTCCACAGTCTGAACATCTGCATCAATGTCATTGACGGCCGAGCATTCGTACGTCCCTGCCCGCTGCCTGGAGATGGATGTGATTTCCAGCACCTCCTCATCTGAAGCTAGGTCTCCTGTGAAAGATCACACACCACACACAGAGAGAGTGGAGATGGTCATTCAGAGTTAATGCAATGACTCAACAGCTGTGGATTTTGATTGATGATTTTACGCTTGGCGTCCTAAGCTAGTGACCTCTGGGAAAGTCATCTTCATGCCGGTCCTCTGCAAAGGAACGAGGAAAGTGTTGACTGTGGACATCTGCCATAATGATATTAGTGTGATTGAGGTCATCCTGGCAGCACATTTCTGTCTTTCTACCACCTTTTGTTTTTTCAAATTTTATTTAATATAGAACATTTCTGACTGAAGACATCTGTACCAAGGACATATTATACTTTTTACACCATTTTACAATAATAATTTTCCACACAAAACAAAATACACCTGACATGATGTGATTCTTTTTTTCTGGTATCTCACATCCAATTAATATTTAGAAAAACTAAACTTTCAAATGTTCATAGCCAGGAAATAGATTTTATGTTTACGTCTAAAAAAGACATAAAGCTGCAAAGATGCAAAAATGTATTTACTTACATAACATCACATTTGTCAAGATACAAATATTGGCAGCAGTCACATAATAAAAATGAAGGGTGGCAAAATTGAAACATTGATTGCCTTAATTCACTGGTCAAAATTAATCAGATGAATATATTTAACACATGAGCAGAACAGTTTCTGAAAGAAAATAAACCAATAAAAAGCACAACTTTGCATTTTTTCCATATTTATAATTCCATTATTTAAATTAATCAAAAACAAAAATGGGATGAAACAAACATCTGCCTGCTGTCAGTTATCCTTGTTCCAACAATAAACACAATAAAAAAAATGTTTTAAGTACTTAGGAATATTGTTTTATCTATGTTTATTATCTTTCATTATCCCAAAGCTAACCTGTATTTAGATGCAAAAGCATATATCACTGATGGCCCTATGAAAAAAAAGTATTATTTTTAGTATTAACTCGAAAGGAGAAGTTGTAATTGTCACATGCAATCTTCTCATAATTATGAATGTTAATTTAACGCCTATAATCATGATAAATTACCATCAAGATTAATCGTGATTGTTCCTCAGCTACCCTTTGATCCATGTCATTGATTGACAACCCCTTAATATACAGTTATTTGGTTTCAACCAGAAGGAGTATAAAATAATACCACAGAAATACCAATTATTCAAACTAAGTCAGTGCTGTTGTGTCTTTACTCGATAAAACCTAATGGGTCTGATTCATCAGCATATGTATCAAAACTCAGCAGTAGATACCGTGGCCTGCGTCTACTTCCTGTGTTGTTTCTTTAACTCCTCGAGCTGACTGACATTTTCCAAGAACTGTGTTAAAGCTTGGTGGAAATATCAGTAACTCTGCCACTAGTGATATGAGAATATGATGGCAGAATGCCCATCTGTCTACTTCTCCTTCTATCAATATGACACACTTGACAGAGACACTTAATACAGCACTCAACATAAAGAACAAAAGACATAATTGCCTTTAAGTATCCTCTCAAGATGTTGCTAGGTGACAATAATAAATTGCACTCAGATACACTTGGCTGAGCTGTGGCACATTGCTGAATTGCACCTGGGAATGTTGTTATGGAGATAAGTCCTCCATGGCACACTGATCACCTGATGAGTATCAGGAGGACTCGCGGAGATGTGCAGATTCCATTCAGTTCACACCTTGTTCATGGCTTTCTCTCAGGAGGAGCTGCTGTTTGCCAATAGAGACGGCAGAGTCAGTTTAAGATCCACAGTAATCCTCCAAGGAGACTTAATCAAGACAACGCTGTCAGGATGCACAAACTCACATCAAGCCTGGGATTTATGCCCACTTGCAGCATGAGCAGTTGTCTTTCAGACTGACACATGGAATCAAGGATTCCTTATAATTAATGCAGGGAGAACACAACCTCCGGAACAAGGCTAAAAGTCTTAGGGTTGTTTACCAACGCATGGGCTGGAAATGTGTCTTAATAAAATTAAATAGGAAAATGGTTTGTTTCTCTTAAGCACTTTCCCCAGTTTTGATGTCCACTCCAAGAGCTTTGATTCTACATATAATTTAACATCTAATTTACCAATTTACTGCCATTAACTCAACGGGTGGGTATGTGTCTTGTTCTTGGACAAACATGGAAATGTGACATGCAGAGCATATATAGAAGCAGCTCTCACTCTCGTATAAAATAAAATAAATACTAATAATAAATATTTGATTATTAAATAATAATTTATTAATCATAAAATGATGATTATCACAATTAATTGTAATAATTTCACCAGTCATAGTTGTATATTTTGGGACATCCGTGTCTTATCTGGAAATTAGACAAATGCATATTACTTCATATACTGACACCAACGAATGGCTAAGAATTAATTTAATGTATTATTCAATGTTTTTAACCTGTATTTTAAACAAATGATGAATGATAAGGTCACTGGAACTGTAATGTCAGATTTTCTTCAATGGTTTTGCTGCAGGATTAAAAAAAAAGAACAAATGGTCAGTGTTTGTCTTTCACCATCACCTGTGCTGCACAGGGTCACAGGTACTGTAGAATATCCACTGTTCTACCATAATGATATTCCTTTCATGTTATTATTAGCAACTGCTCTAGGGCATGACCTCAATGTCAAACCTCAAGCTAATTAGTATAACATTTTCTTTTAATTGCGCATAATGCTTCAGTACCTTTACCATTATAATTACCATCATCACAATGTCCTGTTCTTGAATGGGCTCATATTTGGAAAATGTCAGAGGATTGTTATTTGAGATTTTACAGACCAGCCTGTTGTCATTTGGATGATTTTTTCCCCATTATACTGCATTAGAAAATAGTGTGAGGTACTGTATTATTGTTAAGTAGCTGGTGTGTTAAGGTATAGCTGCCATGCTGATCCTGTTCATACACTGCTGCTGGCAGGTCAATGGCCCTTCCTCTGTTGCTATGGCTGAAGCCAGTAGAAGCAGAGTATATGTATAAAATACCAAGAAAGTCTGGTTTTTGTGTGAACAAGAGCAATTACAAATGTTGTCTTGGCAGAAACCAAGAAATCGCAGGGTGCTCAGTAACTGCTGCCCAGCATGACCATAGATCTGAGTAATGCACAAAAGACTCCTCATTATAGCATTTCCTTTTTTCAGTTTTAATGGCTGTGAGTTCATAAAGAATAAGGAAATAGACAACAGCAGGGCTGCAGAAATCGTACATTTTCTTTAAATTTCCACCGAGCGGCTAACAATTTCTGGAACTCCATAAGTGAAGGAGGAGGACTTGAAGCCATTTCTAAGCCTTTGAAGGAGACAACCAACTGGGTTTGCGAGCAAGTCATTAACGAACACTGTGTCCTGCACTGCCACCGAGCTAACATGCAAGGACACTGGGGATCTGCCATACAAGATGGTAGTGTAGAGAAGAATGTAGAGAAAGTCAGTAAATCTCAGGAGAGGAATGAGAAGGAAAGTGTATCCCGTCCATGTTCCTGAAATTCCATTCTTAAATTCAGGGCCAGAGAAGAAAATTAGGTAGGTAAAAGGAAAGAAAGTAAAACATATTTTCAAGCAGGGCAAAGGGGGCCATTTTGCAGAGGAAAAAAAAATAAGAGAAGAAGAGATGCTGGAGGGATGAAAGCTTTTAAGTTCAGGTAGCAAGGGGATGTGCTGGGGAAGAATAGGAGCTGTTAACAGACACACACATGCACATACACATACACAGGGGAGTAGGAGTGGAGATGCTGCAATGATTGTCTTGAGGGAAAGGTAGTCGGAGTGAAATGTGATAAGAAGAAGTGACAGAGCTTTTGTTGCCAGGACAGTGTGTGAAAGAACACTTTCCATTCTGGGTGTCAGAGAACACAATGAAGGAAGCAAGTGGTTGTTGCGACTTGGGACTTAGACCTGGTTTATCCTCAAAACAATTTAACTGCTAATGCAACCACGGTCAAGTCTAGATCTATAAACCATACGGTCTCCATGGTCTTGGTTAAAGGTTCTAATCCCCTTCACTGCTCCCCCTTCCTCAAGTCATCATGTTAACATGTTGGCCAAAGATGAGATTTGATTCACTGATTCACAATCATTTGAATTGTTATAGTAAAGCAAAAAGGGTTTCTCTTAGTTTCACTAATAGAGACCATGGGCTAAACCACATCATCAAGGACATACTGTACTTCAATGTATTATTTAGCAAAAGTTTTAAACAAATGTTGAAATAAAGACCAGCAGAGAAAGTGAGAAGTACTGACATCCAATTCCCATTGAAAAACATAAAAAAAAACAAAAAAAAAAACAGCATAAATGCAAGTTGCAGCTTACCAATGGGGATGATGCAATGTAACCAAAAGCTATCTGGAGGCAAAATGTTGTTACCATGGAGACGACTGAAACCTTTTTGTCCAATTGTTAGAAATGTTTATCTGCTTTCGGGTTGTCCCATAAATTAACTTTAGACAGTTCCTCTGTCACCAGCCATGCAAGAGAATGTACACTGATAGTCACTCTACAATGTATCCCCCTTGGCGTATGAGATTTTCTCAACGTGCCAGGCTGTGTTTGATGCATCATTCTCCCTTAAGAAAAACATTAAAGGGATGAGCCAAGGCGGAAACATAGCCACACACTATTGCTCAGGGTTCTATGTATTACAATGTGGCGCCTCAACTTCTGAGAGGATTGCTGGCAAAGAGAATGTGTTGTGACAGTGCGGCTTAGATATGACCTGACAGTAGCAGACGTACTGATGAGTCTACAAAGAAATCAGAAAGCCGGAGCTGTGAATCATCAACAGGCCCCGAGCCTTTTTCTAATATTTAGATAAAGTTTTTACAAAGTACATGAGCTCAAAGTATATACTGTTTTAAGTATCCAAAAATATACTTTACACAGTCACAACACAAGGGTGCTAATATGGACATAAAAAGGCAACTTCATTACCACTAACACTTGTGTAAATAACATTTGAAAATGTAATAATTAGTGTAATAAGAGTAGTGTAAAGAAGTACAAATTTCCATGTGTTCTTGTATTTTAGTACAGCAGCTATGGCAATCTCTTATAAAAATAGAAAAAAAAAAAACACTAGAAAATCCAATAAAAATAGAAAGTCGATATTTAAGTAAAAGTTAAATCTGAAACTGAGATCTACCCTCAATTTAGTGTTGCTCTACATTAAAACTAAAGCATGGATTTCAGTGAAAAACCTGTCATCAGAAGCAGCTACTCTTCTCCAGGCCATGTTTAAAATGCAGTTTTGCTTTTCCAGTCAAAAAGATTTCAATCTGCCGACTCTGTCTACTTAAACTTCAAATTAACTTTATCTGGCAATGGGGCCTGTTCAAATCTCCATCGAATTTCCATCGCTTACACAAAAATTCGATGATGTGCACGTTCCCTTGCATGTTGGCTGGCCACCTGGGTTGACAAACTTTGCAGTCAGACTGCATAGTCTGTAGAAGTAGCGTGGATCTCTTCTGATCCACCACAAACCCCCTTAAGCCATCTATCTATCAAAGGTGAGGGGGAGTTGGGTCACGGCTGTGTGAGAGCTCCTGCCTCAGCCTGAAATCATCAATCTTCACACACATGGGCACACAGACACACACTCACACTCACACCCACACACACTCTCTCTTTATTTATTTATATATTTCACTCTTTTTTAACACCCCAGAGTGTTTGGAATAGCTGGGCCCACACTGAATGGCCCCAGGCTGGAGCAGAGTTGCTCTGCAGAAGGGAGATACTAGAACATAAGTTTGGTCTTCAGCAACTACTGGGACATTTTCTACTCTTCTACTCTCCCCTTCTCTGAGTCAGGCTGACAACTGTGTATTTCTACCACAGTCTCCTTATAAAGACTTCAGCTGAATACTGAACATTCAACTGACAAGGAAATGGTATTCAATGAATAGTGGCTGGAATCCAGCACACCGAAAGTAACAATTGCCAAAAAAAAAAAAAAAAAAAGGAAAGAAATGATTGAGTCACTTTTTATTTTGCACAGGGACATTTAAATGGCAAGTTCTCACCTCCACACTAGACTCTGCCCTTTTTTACCATATAATAAAGCCAAAGCCAATAAACACTCCTGAATTGAATTTCTGTTGGTGCCAGTGGAAACTATAGATAACGCAGGTAAATAAACACACACGTCCAGTCACTGCATCTATATTGATCAGGAAGAGAGGAAAGGTGAGCTGTGAATGGGAAGGTGCTCTGAAAAATGCTGCATTTTTTACATTAAGATTCTGAATAGAGTTGGTGCTGCTACATAAAGTCCCAAGCTTTATGGCAGTGCAGACAAGTGTGCACATGCATGCGCACACACGCATGCACATACAACAGCAGTTGTGCACAAATGCACAGCAGAGATCAGAGTCTGTGATCTGAACTGGCTGTATTAGAGATTAGTTTTAAGGCCTTTACTTTATTGGGCAGCACAGCAGGGAAAACATGAAAGATGAGAGACACAGAGAGATAAATGGAGGAGGAAACGGGGAGGGTGAGGGAGAGATAGAGAGAAGGGAGATCTCAGTTCAATTATTACTACTGAGACACCTAACCCTAAAAATGCTGCTTGTACCTCGCCTTTAAATATTCCTATAATATATATATATTCCTAATATTAGATAAGAATGCAGTATTTTTACATCGGGTAAAATCCAGTATTTACATGGAGATATACAGATATACAGCATGTATATGCTTTAAAACTGTACATCAATTGCACTATGGGTCATATATTTATTATTACTTTACATTTTTTAAATAATATTTGGCATTTCTCCCAACAGAAAAAATATTACGTGTACAAAATAATTATTAACCATTTGCTTCAAATGTGTCCTCAAAATCACAAATGTTTTAAGACATATTTTATCATTTCAAAAAGTTACTGATTTTAAGAAACTGCTTTTTTCTTTTAATAAATAACATTTTATTTCTGAATTCTATAAATGTTTTCACCTTTTTATCTATAATATAAACCATACAAAAGCCAGTTTAAGACAATTATAAGTTGTTTTTTATGCTTTGTTGCCATAGAGCTGTGATGGTGCAAAAACCCTTAAGTGATATATATGAGGTCACATTACTAATAGCACTTGTGTTATTAATAATGTGACCTCCTATAGATCATTGGTCTCCAAGAACAACTCATCGACCTGACTGTTGTCTGGTCTTTTAATTGCATCCTCTCCTAAGACTAAAAATGTATATATATAGTTTAGGTGGAAACTTTGATGACTCAGCAGAGTTCAACATCAAAACGTATTTATAGGCAATTATAACAGACGGCACTTTTATGAGATCTGAGGAGAAAACAGCTCTGTTGTTCATAGTACAGCAGGGCATTAAGGCAGTGATGAAATCACCTTCTGGAGCCAGTTAATGAGATTTCACAGCAATTGTTCCCACGGATACGTTGCTCGGCCCCACACCACAAAGGCACGTGTCACACCAGGTCCTGTTCAGCAGTGAAAACGGTTACACTTCTTCCTTCTCATCCTCTCTTTGTGTCTAGTTACTAATACACACACATCTACGCACACACACTTATCTAAGAGATAAAACCACAAAGCTACTGGTCCTATTCTTACAAGTGAATAAAAATGTGATATTGTTTTATAATCAGGCAATTTAAACTGTTAGATTTACTGCAGTTATGGTCAATGACTACCTGGGCGTCAGGGCGTCAGTGTTCCTTTGGTGCAGTAAGTATGTTATTAGTGAGGACTTGCTCATTTTAAACCCTGAAAATCCTATTGATGGGCCTAAAAATAGGGATTTAATTTAATACACTCTAACAGCAGGTCACTGAAATCAGTGAACTACTTCTGGGATCATTGATTGGATTCTTCAAAAAGAGTTTCTGCTCAGGTTTACTCAAACTCCTTTCTGCAGTGAAGTAAAACGGGTGTTTAGTACTTAGTAACACACAGTCGTTTGTGTTATGAGGAAGGAATAACTTTAAATTTATAATACTTATTTGTTATTTAGGGGCACAGTATGTTGTCAATGGTATATTTTCAACAGTTTTGACAACAACATCACTGTAACGTTTTGACTGTGAGCTCCTGTCTTACTCAAAAATATCACCTGTTTTTTCAATGGCAGCTAATTTGATAGGTAGTGGGAATTATGCCACCACTAAGCCACCAGTGGGCATGTGGTGGCTTAGTGGTTAAGAAAAGCGGACTTGGGTCTGGAAGTCTTCAGGCTCAAGTCCACCATCTGCCAAGTTACCACTGAGGTGCTCTGAGCATGGCACCGTCACCACACACTGCTCCCCAGGCGCTTAAAGCTGCCCACTGTTCACTTTGGTGATGGGTTAAAAGCAGAGGTCACATTTGGTTGTGTGCTGTGTCACAATGACAAGTAGTTCACATTCCTTCCATCCATTCCTTATGGTTATTAATTAATATAGTCATGAGGCAGGTGTGAGGGGTTTTCGAGCCTGAAGTGGCCCCTGAGCCAGAAGGTTGAAGCCCTTAATTTAAAAATGTATTAAAATTAGTCGCTTCCACAGATCGGCTTTCAGATAACTTGCAAATGAAAGAGATGCAGGAAAATAGAGAACAGAATAAAATTGTCACAGATAAACACCCAACTGAGCTCAGATGGTGACAAACACTGTGAAAAGACTCCTGAATCTCTGGTCCTGACAATTTGCTCAAATTCATTACAAACTGGCTGCACATTCGACAAAGGCAATTTAAGCCCAGTGCCTTGCCTATGGACTGGCAACGAGATGAGATCTACTGACCTCTAATTAGCAGACCACCCGTCAATGTCCTGAGCCACCACTGCCTCAGGAAAAATTGAGAAAATTTGAATTATTTCCTGTTCATTATGAAACTATAGCAGGTCAGAGAACGTGAGCTGTCCTCCTGGGATGAAACTATCCAAGCACAACCTGGACTGAAGAGGGCGAAAGTGCATCTCTAGCTTTCACTGAGTCAGTGGGTGGGCATTGATCTGCCTTCCAGCAGGTTAACTGCTGCAAATCAGAAAATACAGTGGGTGGTCCCTAAAGAGGAGGTCAGAGGTTGGAACTGTGGCTCTCCTCGTCTGCTAGTTGTAGCAGTGTTTGTGGATGAAACAACAAAGCTCTAACAAGGCTGGACACTTTAACAGTAAGGTCAAAATGGTGAGTATTATGAATTCCATTTGATCCCACTATGTTTCTTTACTTTGGATAGAAGCTATGCCTAATCCATTACAAAATAGGGACTGAAATTAATTCATAAAGTCTTTCTACACCTTTTTTTCTCTTCCTTTTTTTTAACCACAAATCCAACAAGTGAGTTGTATCAGGCAGTTCATTCTCCTCAGTTTGCACCTAGATTTGACAGTGTGTAATGTCTGCATCACTTAGAAAATACTTAGTGATTTAGCAAAATAAGTTCTACCACAGACAGGACGGCATGGGCACCAACTTTACATCAGCACATCCTGCGTGTAAGCTGTGTTTTGTTGGAGAGGACTGGAATAAAAACAGCACAGTTGAGCTAACAATCGCTCCTTGTCAAATCATAGCGGACTTAAATTTGTGGGTTTTTGTTCTACCAGATCAGATCAACTGCAGTGCGGCTAGCTGGAAGGACAAAAATAGGAAAAAGAGAAATTGTAACTGCAGAAAAGTTAACTATTAGTCATGGTAACAACTCTCAGCCTCACACAGAGAAAATAGAACAAGCAAAGGCAGTTGTCACAGCACTTTTTCACAAAGAATTATAGGCTGTTGTAACTTAACTATCAGTCAGTTGTGGAAATAACATACTGGTTATTTTATTCATGATACACTTTAAAAAATACATTTAGCTCTTTGTTTTGAGGCTTCTCACATTAAGAAACACGTTTTTGTCTAAATACATTGATTAGTTTCATTGAGGATCTAAGTGGTTTAAACATGTACAAATAACAAATGATTTCTATTAATTAATTAAAATAATACAAAATTACAGAAACATTTGTTTCTGTTGTTATGCACAATGTTATACTGCTGTAGGCAGCAATGAATATTCTCACATGTCGAATCAAATCTTCAGCTGAGGACTTTTTTTTAAAATAAATTACACTGTAATTGTGTGTTGGGAAAACCAAAACACACAGGATGTGGAGAGACTGGGGCTGATCTCCGCAGAAAGTCGGGGAAAACCGCAGTCAAGTTGAAGGTTCATCCAAGAGTCAACTGACGAGACAAAAATACATCTGTGCCTACTGTATTTTTAGACTCTCCAATTATGTCCTCAAACTGCGAGTCATTAGACGGTGGGAGGAAGGCCGAGCGGCTCGAAGTGATACCATTCTCAAAGACAACAAGAAGAACATGCAAAAGTCAACAACAACAACCTTTGGTTGACCTTGGATCTGTTCACTGCTCACAGTATACACTGCATGTCTTATTTGTTACTGGGGGAAGACTAGTAAAAGCCTACATAGTTTACAGATGCCACATGTTAAAGCGGCATTGATTTTGCACGTGCACATGGATACACTGTTCAAAAGTCACCGGCTGGATGCCATTTTCATTTCGTTTTATAGCCGTTATTCTTGATATGGGCAAGTTTTTTTGTGCCTGAAGTTGAAGTCAGATGTAGAAATTTGTGTGGCACATGTGTGGGAGTACACATTTGCACAAGACAGGGTGAAAAGCCAAACAGAGAATAAACTTATGACAACTTTCTCGAGGATCTTCATGTAACTGTGAGAAAACTGGCACTTCCCCTTTAAAGGTTGGACAATGGATAAACATGCCCTCGAAGTGTTGTTCTTGCTTTCAGTTAAGAAACTCTGATAATGAAACGAGGGGCAATAACTGTGAGTAAACAGTTGTTTACAGTCACTGTTGTTGATAGTACTGTATGTTTTATGTTTTATGAGAATTTGAGAAATTAATTGCAGGAAACATTTTACCACATCCAAATGAACACTTAGAGGTAAGGTGTAATATTGGCGTGTAGACAGCAGGTGATTACACTGTTATATTTCCCTTACTTCGCTCCATAAAGAGCCAAAACCTCAAGACCTTTTCGGTGTACAACAGTGACTCAAACTATGTATATGAATTTCATATCATCACAAATGCTGTGGGGAAACTAGGTCACACCGTTTCACCTCTGTGGAACAGTTTTTTTTGTTCCCGAGGAGGCCTTGAAATATTGCAATGTTTTCATGATGTGACAGCACAATGAGCAGGTGTCTTCATATTTTAATGCTGTTATAGCCCAGCACTGAGGATCCACAGTCTAGAGGGAGCAACAGTGGTTAGCGGTCTCTCCCTGGCTGTGGGTGAAATTCACAGAAATAGCTGATTATGTGTTGGAGGATGTTTCTTTTTTGGAACAGAAAGATAAGCCATAGGAGAGAGAGAGAGAGTGCAGATTTAAAACAGGGAAAGTCACATGCTGCTGGGACTAAGATGAATGTTCACCCAGGAGTTTGCAGTGGAACACCCAAGTGTATTTAAATGGAGTGGATTTCTGCGGTCACGGGGCTTAAAACTTAAAACTCCAATATTATTTTCAAACACCTCCTGAACTATTGCTATAATAGTGTTCTTTGTAATTATAATTTATGATAATAAGCACATACATATGACTTCTGCAGTAGCTTGTATACAAAATCCTGAAATACGTGTTGTTAATAACACTGGTGCCACCCTGTAGGATTACCATGATGTACCTCCATACAGTGGAGTAACATTAATCCTGAATTATGTCTGGTGTTTTCTTCAGCTTTTAATTTACTACTTAAATAAAAACCTACAAGATTAGTCTGTCCATGTTATTTGCTGCTGTTGTCTGTGCCCCGTTTGGTGCAGCTGCTTGTCTTGAGGCCATAAACTAAGGGGTGTAGTGCAGTTAACTGAATTCTATTGGTTGTCATGAAGAGGTGTTCATTTCTTCCCTACTGATTCCAAATGTTGTTTCAATGTTAGCCTACAGCAGGGGTATCAAACTCATTTCCACCAGGGGGCCACATCAGCAATACAGTTCCCCTTGAAGGGCCGGTTCTAACTGGAAGACTGTATAGACCAGGGGTCCCCAACCCCCGGTCCACGGACCAGTACCGGTCCAGGGATCATTTGGTACTGGGCCGCAGTGGTACACAATGAAGATATGTACTTCATTTTTACTAATTAAATTAAAAATTAGGTTAAGAAACTTTTAAGGTTTTTAAGCTCCCACGGGCCACACAAAATGGCTTGGCGGGCCACATTTGACCCCCGGGCCTTGAGTTTGACACATATGCTGTAAATGGTCAGCCTTATTAAAGGTTTAACACCAAAAAATACTTAAACCACAGCATGACTATACACCACTGTTGACCTGTAATACAAGTACAGCTGGAAGACGGTTGTAGTTGGACGGAGTCCCCTCAGTATTTCTGCTCTTCATGCAGAAACAGAGTTCTGTTGCTCATAAATTCTGCACAGACGACGGGGGAAACTCGGGGAAAACAATATCATAGACCGACAGCAGTAGTCAACAGGCGTATTCCCCAATCTGTACAACCACTGACTTGTCTGTGTCACAGGTTGTACTGATTTCAAACTTCCCAGACTTTTGACTTCTTGAAGGGAGTGTTGTTGTTTTTGTTTTTTTGTTGTTTTGTTTTAACACTATGATTGTACGTCACAGTTAAACCCCTTACCTCAGAAACAGGCTGTACTTATGAACACGGAAATAAAGTGTGTGTCACATTGGGAATGTTGAAGCCCACACTCTGTTGTAAGAGCCATTCACGGGCAACATCTAAAATCACTTGAAAGAAGGCCAAAGTGTTTTTAACCTCTTTGCTGTTACTTAGCAACAAAAACCTGGGAGCTGCAGAGAGGATGGTCAAGATCCTGCAGTATCGCTAATTCAATTGAGGTATAAAAAAAAAAAAAAAGCATTCTGCAGTGCAAAAGCTGGGTGTGACATGGTTAAACAGCTCTAATATGCAGGTTTTTATTCCCAACATATATCCCAAGTATAGCTGTTAGCACACTGGGCTTGCAAGCACAGAGGAAAGAGTTCCAAGTTGATTTATTTTCTTCATTGTCCTTGGGTGACAGAAAAGCGCCTATAAAATTACATGTATTATTATTATCAAGATTTTAATTACAATGTGAACACACATTGGAGCAGAGAAAAGCTGTTTATGTAGGTTGTTAGTCAACCTGGTCATCAACCTCAACCTTGTGACCACAATACCCCCCCTCTGACTTTTGTAAAATCACATCCTAACAACACTAGCCGTAGCTTCTCCAGTCTCCACTACAGAGTCACACATCAACAGTGCACATCTACACAGATTCCAGGTCAGTGACACTCCTTTTATGACGTACATTAATTGTGACTTCCCTGATCCCTGTCTCATCAACAGTGGCGTCAGAGAGGAAAGTGTAAATACTCGGTCTGACTTCTTTATAAATGAAAGTACGTGCTAACGTGCAGCCCCGACACACACGGTTTCATAAATAACAGCTACTCTTTGTTTCCATCTCTCTTTAGCACTGAATAATGGAATAAATCCTTGGAGCATATACAAAGCAACTAACCTGACTTTGGACCCGCGTGTCTCTGCGTAATTCCTCACACAGTTAATGCCTTTTGCATCAACACTGTCATTCAAAGAGCCTCCACGACATCTATCCAATTATCCCTAATTAATTAGTCTAATTACAACAGGGACAGTTTATTTTCCTGTGAACAATTACACTATAATGATGATCTGGAAGCAGGTAATAGCTAAATAAGTGAAGCGGGAAATCCACCGGGGGTCACACAAAGTCAAAGGTGGAGGTGGTAAACATATGGGTGACAGGAAAAGAGATGGGAGCTGAGGGAAATAAAAAAGAAAGGACAGGAAGTGCGACACCTGAAAGACAAAGCCGTGGGTATTTAGTTTGATGCTCCCTATGTACGACAGTTTATAAGAGACAAACCTGAGGAGGAGATGAGCTTCCAGCTGATAGAAGGCTCCGGTTTACCACTGGCTTGACACATGAGGGTGACGTTGGAACCTTCATTTACCACGATATCTTTCGACAGGTTGATGATTTTCGGTGGTACTGCGAAAGAAAAAAATACACAGAAAAATGTGTGAATCCCGAGTGCAGTGTTGACAGACCTGACAGGCAGGAGTCTCACAAGGAATCACACTGTCGCTACACCTGTGAGATAAACAATGATGTTTCTCTCAAAGTGGCAAAGAATTGTGGATCATAAATAATAAGAACACTGGAAAACAACATGCATGTCAAGGCTGAATTATTTACACACATGCCTTTAAGGTAGACAGTCAATAAATTGTAACGTTCTGCAGAGATATCATCTCTTACAGCACACATGATGCATCTCTGAGCTCCCTCTTAAACCACACAGACAAACAGAGGGCAATGCAAATGTCTGCAACTGGTTTCTGACCGACACACTTGATTTAATGGAAAATATCTTCGGAGTGATCGGAGAGCGCAAAGGTTTGTTAGTCACAAAATGAGGCCTGGTGATATTTATTGCTGGCATTTGCTGTCTTAAGGCGATGGAAACACAGCAAGCAAAAAAAAAAAAAAGTCTGCAGTCACTGTTGTAATTTCTCACCACTAATTAAACACCACAAGATGTAATTAGCACCTGACTGACTTTTTAGAGTTTATTAAATTAGAATAACCTCATGCAGATAAAGCTCACCTTAAACACCTGGTATCATGTATTGCACATGATAGGGTTGGTTGGTATTTTTAATATTTATGTCTTTTTCATGTGATTAAATTTGATTAATCCTAAATATTCTGTATATTGCTAGAACAGAAAGATATATAACTGCAGGCAGATGGGAGTTTTTCACACCTGTTTTATTTGTGACTAATCCAAATGACAAAATTACTGATAGAGTATTACTTATTTTGCTTCACAGAGTTGTAAAGGTGCATCTTGGTTATTTTCAACAATATTAAATCAGTTTACAGTCCCCTCTCACAATCTCTCAACAACTGTGTCAGCCAGTCTGTCAGTTGTAGACTAACTGACTAGCCTGTGTTTGTTGCTGCTCTGACATGAGCCCTGCGTCTAAATAGAAGATGATGCCACCACAAAAGCATGCTGGATGTTGTGCTGGTATTTGAAGCCTTTGGTGATTTGGTAAATGGACGGTGGAATTACTGGACATTTCATTCTCTAATATTAATATGTCATATAATATTATATGTTTTAATCAAAATAAAATACCCATGCATTAATAGACTGACAGGTTGTAGTTTTGTACCATTTAAATTTTATAGTCACCAAAATGTTACGATTAACTAGTTCAGCTATTGAAAATATTCCTGTGTGGAAAATCAAAAAATAAAGAAAAATAAAATGTATCATTTCACTTTTTTTTTAAACTGTCATTGCTTTGATTGACAGTGTTTAAAAAACTTAAAAATGATTAAATATTTCTTATACTGTGCAGACGTATGGTATAGACAGAGAATGGTATAAATATGGTATATTCTTCCTCAAGTAAAAATGAAGTCTATGAATGACTAACCAGGAATACTTGTCATTCATGAGTGGCTGCCACCTATCTCACACACACACTTCTAGGGAGCAGAGGTGAAACCGAGGGGCATGTCTACCACATGCAGACGTATGTGAAATTAGGCCAGAGGAGAACAGAAGACGCTGAGAGCAGAGATAACACCCAGTTACCAGTAGAAACTTTTCTCTGAATGTTTCACAGCACTGGTTTTCAGAGGTGAATGACTGTCAGTCTGACACATCACGTCTCGTTAGGGCGGCACAAGTCTCTCGGTCGCCGCTCATAAAGAGCAGCATCCTCGCGGTGACTTTAATACACAAACAGGCAGAGCAACAGCAGCAACAACCCAACGATGTCCATGCATGATTCAGCTGTTTACTACACTGTGGATATTGAAAATTCAATAAATATGAAACAGAGGTGGCTGTGAAAAAGTCCACACACATACACACATACACATCTCCGGTTGTTGTATAATTATGAGGAGGAGAACAAAAGTATCTCATAGGGGTGAGGGAGACCAGTGTGTGAACAGAAACTTCTTGAAGCTGGTCCAGGGAACACTGTGATGTACTCACCAGTAATAATAATCCCATAATAAACAATTGTTTTTGAGAAGAGCTCTACATTCCACTTCCTGCATGTTCTTCAGGGCCAGTGGAAATCTAGCTTACTGTATGTCAGAAAAAAGTTGACAAATCACCTGGTGGTTCAGAAAGAAAGTGCAGCCCTACATTGTATTAATGGTCCTCCTAGAAACAAGCAAAACTATTGCTAAAGTGAATTAATTTATCTTACACTGAGCCGGAAAATAAATCTATCAGTGAGGTAAGACATTTTTGCGTGATAAGAATTTTTAAAACTTCTATGGAATTCTAATCTATCAAAATCAAAAATGGATAGAATAATCTCACACTTAAGCAAACATTCTTGCTGATCTACTACTTCTACAACCTCAAATTGTGTCTTGTTATTAATTGATCAAATTTGGCCAAACTTAAATTCCTGAAAATTACATCAAATCTTATATTAAAAAAAACATACTCACAAGATTAAATGCCTTCTGGTGAAAAACTAAGGTTAATATCCTTGACACAGGGCCTTTTTTTTAAATATCTTGAAATTCCCTTTTTTTTGCAGTGTACTATCTGTTTCAATGAAGATGAGTGACTTCGACAAGATGTTCAGTTTAAAAACACGACTTTTCAGTAGTAACCCTTTGACTCACACTTGTCAAATGAATACATGTGTATACAATACACATTTTTTTTATTTTGAATGTCACCAGTCATCCCTTTATATTTAGGATGGCCATCTAAAATAAGTGTCGACTTTGTGGTGACGCTGATGTGCCCTTTTTCCGACAGCTTGTCTCACAGTACTTTATAAAGTTTTCTCAGCCTTTGCTCCGACGATGAAGTGCCAAATGTGGTCTTTTGTCAACTGCTTACTCGAGGTAAAGACTTCCTTCGGCAACAACCAGTTATTATGTGCGACATTGTATCTGTATCTTCTGCACAGCTGCTTCGATAAGTACTGCATCCAACATTATTTGCCACGATAAGGCACAAGATTTTTTATTTTTTTAACACAGACTATACTTAAAGCTGTCAGAAACAAAATTAAAATAATGCCTGGCAATGTATCTGAATGAATTAGGTGTGTGACTCCTTTTTAATCTCTGCCCATTTGTTTCCCTCTTTCTTGTTTCCTCCTTTGTCTCTGCAAAACATTTTTATCATGTGTCTAGGGTGTGTTGTATAAATAAACCTGCCTACGTTCAAAGTATATAAAGCTAACCTAGATATTTCTGCTTCTGGAGAGTTTAAAAATATGCTGATCTCTTTTATTTTCCTGTGCAGACAGGAGAACATCTAAGGGAAGAAATAATGCAAATAAGACAGATTTTGCCATATTAGATTACAACAAATGACAAAAAAAAAAAAAAAAAAAATCCCAATTAAACATCTCATCCTGTAAAGATTTGTCTTTGAAGCTCTATCAAATATGGTGAAGCTGAACAAAGGATAAAATATGAATACCACAGTTTTGAAAGCAGGGGTTGATATAAACGGGGTCTAATACGGTTCTCTGGTCACCAAGGTTATTTTTTTTTCTCTTCTTTTAACTGTGCAGCAAACAGCAGAAGGACACAGGGACACAGTGACTAGTGAGTTTACTGGAGCGTTTAGCCTGTAGAGTTCTTTTTTTCCCTCAGGGGTTGGTGGAAACCAAACTTGCATCAGCCGACATGAGGCACAACTCCAATAAATTATCATGTTGATATTTAACTGCTACCAAACAGTGGAAACACAACCGAGGTGTACAGTAGTTTGCTTTCTTTTACCCACTGTGATTTATAGTTAGAAACAGATTAATTACTACTGCTTTAGGAAATGATAAGAATGCAATATAAGGTACAGTAAATGTATTTTGTGTAAGACATTTCTACATTAAGAATAAATGCGAGGATTAAATGAGAGTAATATGAAATATTCTACAGAATTTCACCAAACAAATGCAATTCGCATAAAATAGTTTAAGTTTAGTTCTACAAGTTTTCCAAAGTTTACAGCACCAGGGTGTGTGAAAGATCACACTGAGTATTTGCAGTTATCAGTTATTAGTGTATTGGTCTCTGCCCAGGATGCTGACATCTCGTTATGTGAAGTGTATGCCAAACCACGTTCAGTATTGATGTAGTACAAATTAATTCAAAGACAAGTTCAGATCCTTGGTACTGGGAAACAGATCAAAGGTGAACACACACGTGTAGAGCGATAAACACGTCAATACTGTTGTCCAAACAAACAAAAACTAATTTTCTCGTCAGAGGACTTTTCATTAAGAATGACGTCTGGCTTTTGTTTTGAGGTAAATAATATTCTCATAGTACACTCCTGCATACCGTGTTGTACTTACACTTGTTGCTTTATCTACCAGCTACAAAACATATTGATTTTTGAGAACAACAATTTTTCATAGCCACACTCTCAAACTGAAAAAAATATGAGAAGAGTGTCCTGTGAGGCATGTTTACACAAAGTGGCAAAAAGATAATCATTTATTTATGTATACAGAAAATAAAGGTCGATGTGAACTCTGAATGGAAGTTTTCACATTCACTCGCAAAACAACAAATCAATACCTATTTGGTGAAGAGGTTCACATATTAAAAAAAAGTGTCTCAAAGAAGAAATGCCTGGAATTTGAGGTTATATAAAAACAGTCTGATTAGAGTGTTTCATCCAGTGCTTGGTGCATGGACTATTTAAGAGTTTTGGTAAATTTTGGATGAGCAAATATGGGTTGGTTTTGACTCTGGACTCCTTTTCACCAAACATACTAAAAGATATTCTCAAAAATACTTCAAGTCGAATAAGACAGAAGTTCATGGTCTGTCCAGATGTGCCTAACATCTGCTTTTCTGCTTCTTTTATGTCAATTCTTAAAAGTAGTTCCATGATCCTTGCCTCGCATGCCTTTTTCTAAAAAACTTTTTTTTCCCACAAAAAGTGTTTTAGCATTATTTAGTTCCAACTCTCAGTCAGTTTCGCACAACGATGGCCTCACCACATCTGCACCAATTAGATCTATGTGGCTGACCATGGTACTGCGACGTGTATCTGACATGATGGTAACCCCAATTTGAACTTTGTAACAAGCTGTGACTCAGCTGTGCTTCACAGAGGCTGAACTTTGGCTGAACTGCGTTTGAGCAGTACATTCAATGTGTCCTTTGATACAGCAATATGACTGTCTTTAACAGCAGGGCTGCTGCTGCTGTTGTTGTTGACTCCTTTGAGAGGATTTATCCAGGGAAGAAAGAAGAGTAGTGTAAACACGTCTGTTTTTAGGTCCTTTGTGTCCTCTGGATAACGAAGGAGGAAAAACGGACCAGGTTTAGACCACACACGTGAAAGAAACAAATGATAATTGTAAATAGGGTTTACAAAAAATAGGGTAACATAAGTGAAGCATGAAAAATTTAGTGAAGAATTTATCAACACTATATTTACAGCATTATTATTATTATTTATAAAATAACTGCTCTTACATTAATTTATAGTTAAGTTGTAATTTCCTATTATTGTCTGTAATTGATTATTACATTATTAATTACCCCTCCCTGGCCCCCAACACACACACACACACACACACAAACAACTCCAAAGACAGACCGTCTGTGTGACCACTGTGGTTCAAACTGGGGTTCTTCTTCCTGTAAAGCAGGAGCACCACTCTTCTAAACAATACTTGCTCTTCCATTAAATCCAGTTTAAACTATTTACCATGCACTTCCATATATACACATCTTGATTACATTTAAATGTATGCAAATAGACTGCCCACATTTAATTTCCCATCAGGATGTAAATGATATTTGTGTCGAGTGCACCGCTCCCTCAGCTGTTGCGTTAACGTTATTGTTCTGAATTGACATTTAACCTCGTTTTTGATCACATTGACCATTTTCAAGGGCATCTGTGCATAACGTGTCTGACAGTACAATCAATCAGTGGTCGGTCAGAATTTTTTAAATGTTGAATAAAAAATTACATTTGCATTTGAATCTTGAGATTAAAATTTTTTATGAACAACGCTCATATACCAGATACTCCAAAGATAAGCTTGCACGTACTACAGTATAATGTTGTATATAGGATGCACATATTGTGGAATAAGTAGAGGCTCAAGGAAGCCTTGACCCTCTTGGAAGACATGCTTGAATACACAACTAACTTATTGATGTCGGCAAATATATAATATATACATGGCCATATACTGTACACAGAGCCTCAATAGGGTTGGATATCAACTGTGCAAATGAATGCCATATCGTAAATTATGTTGAATTTCAAATCCATACACTGCTCAATGTTGTAGAACCACACTGGAAAATGTGTCGGTGACACAAAGAAACAACAGGAAGGATTTCAGTGTCAGCTCCACAAACCTACAGCACGTACAGCTGCAATGATTTATTCATCTGTTTTCCTTAGGTGCCTCGTGTTTATCAGTTTTTCCTTGGCATTTTTTAACAGTCCGCTGGCATTTCCATATCAAAGTAACAAGGACACAACTCTATTTTACATTTCTGGGTGATCACCAACTGTAAAAGTGTTTATAAAGTGTCACCTCTGCTTTGTTTTAGTTTTATCAGACCTGTTTGTTGACAACATTCCTATGAATAATTTACTGAATGTCAGTCTAATCCTCTTTCACCTCGTTTGAATGACAAAAAGAATGCAGCAAATGTTCCGGCGTTGCTTCTATTTCCTTTGTATCGCAGAAGGCCAAGGGACAACATCTGTTCATGACATCAGAACAGACTCGCTGTTGTTTCAGTGCACACTGTCAGGCTGTGAAATATGGGACCATGTTGGAAATAATACCAATTGTAAGATGAGTAATGAGGAATTAAATCCAGTGTGAACAGGCAGAGTGACGGCAATTCTCATATCAGAGAGGTTACCATCAGTTTTCAGGTCAAGTAAACCTCACCTCTTTGCAGATTCTCCTTTTGTGACAGATGAAATAAATATCGCTACATATGAAAGGGTTTCTTGTTTATTTGGAGCAACAACCTTTGATAGCCTGATGTGTAATTTAGAAACATGGGAGGGACATTTTACTGCTATAATGTTTTAAATGTTAACAATTTCTTTGAAATATTACATTATTATTTTAAGCTGTAAAGACTGAATGGGTTGTGAAAAATGCATGATATTCTATAGGTAGGGATGGGAATCAATGAGAATTTACAGGTTCTGATTTCATCATTAATATGACTCAATTTAATTCCTAATCATTTCTAATATCCCTTCTTAGGTTGGAAAAAATACAGTAGAAATAGACTTGTTAGCATTCATTTTTTTATCTGTATGAATAACAATTGGTCATTTGGTTCTGATAAATTGAAATTTCATTAAAGATTAAATTACATGCTGTAGATATTTCATTGTCAAAGCTCTGTATGTCTCAGCCCTCAGTGTCTTTTTTCAGACTATTTTAATTACTCTGAAGCTAATTAGGAAGCATGCATGTGATGTCATCAATCATGACCTACTTATGCACTTTAAGCCAACAAGTTGGTTTTTACCCAACATAAACTGGTAAGAATTTGAATGTTTGATAGGATGTTCTAATGCTATAGTTTTGGAACAATGTACAGTATGTCTTCAAGTGGACTGAACATAATGTCAGCGTCTGCATCCACAAAAGCTTGAATAGCCTGTGCATAAGAGAAACTTTAACTCATTTTCAGTTCCATATGCTCCCACCCACTGCAACCATTGTTCAAACTTAAAAAAATAGATTTTGTTGTTAGACTTAGCAATGACTTACTGAAATGTTATCGTTGAAATAAGAAGGCTGAAGAATATGAGGAGCTGGTTTTTATTTAATTTACTTATTTTGTTGAAAGACAATAAAAAATGTTTTATTTCAGAGAGTTTTTTTTTTTTTTTACTTTTAATTAAATAATAAATAAAAATCTGGCTGATTAAATCAAGTTCTTAATTCACACAGTATTACTGAATTTTTGCTGGCAAAGAAATCCTGCCCAAATCACAGATCATTCTCTCATGCTACATCTCCATGTTTCAGTGTTACGTTTGAAAGACTAACCATCGTAGCATATGATAACGAGCTTCATAACGAGCATAGTCTTGTTGATATGGGAGTTATGATCATATTATCACACATAAAGACACACATAAAGGGCAATTGATGGGTCAAAGATGGACTCTTTTTTTTATGAACCATATTAAAGTACATGGAATGTATTATGAGACAAATTAATTTTTTTGTTAGATTTTTAGGTGTCTGTCTTTATTAGTCTGTGACTGGACATGACAGCAGTCATCAACAATGCTAATGTAAGCAGAGGTGAGTCATTTCTGCTGCAGAGTTCTCACAGAGTTCACTGGATAATAATGGCTGAGAGAACAGTAGATCCTGATTACTCACTGCTCCATAAGCAAGAGTTCGTAGACAGAGGGGGAAAAAAATAACACCATTAACCTTTTCTCAGCCTGAACATAATGTAAATCACCCTGGTTAATGACCGGAGAGGTTGAGCTGCTGGTTGATGCCTGCATTTAGACTGCAGTGACCTGGTGTTGACATCAGGCAGTAGACATTTAACTATTGAGCCTGTGGACACATTCATATGTGCAATGAATATGAAGACACAGTGACAGCTTCAATAACCTTCTTGTGTGGAGCCTCACAACTAGATCCTCACTCTGAACCTGCCCCACAGACGCAGAAGATATTCTGTTCCTTATTCTCAAACTGGTTCTCCCTCAGAACCTCATTATCAGAGTTAGTGAGGTTGCACCCTTGTGGAGTGGCAAGGTATTGTACCACAAACATATACTGAAGCAGTTCTAAATCGTTTCTAATAAATATAAAATTCAGGGTTACCTTGAACGAGGACATGCACCGAGGTGGTTCTTGGTCGACTGTTTGTCTGGACAGCACACACGTACTGGCCTTCATCCATCATATCCACATCTTCTATCTTGATGGTAAACTCCTCTTGATTAAGGGTCACCAGACTCACTCGGTGGTCCACTGACCATTTCTCTTCACCGGCATACAGAATACTGGAGCGGTTGAGCCATGCAGTGTGTGTAACAATGTCCCCCTGTTCACACCTGTAAGAGAACAGCAATGTTAAAAATAGGAAATAAAATGAAATAATTAAATTGGACATTTTAACACTTCCTTCTTTAATCATACAGTTAACTCAAAGTCATTTAAAATTGTTCTATAACTGTGTTACTGAAATGAATGTTAATTGTGAGAAAGTAGTAAATAAATCTCTTAAAAAGTCTTAAATGGTTCAAAGTAGGTAATAAGACTAAGTAAATACAAGTCAATTTGTGTCTTAAATGGAATTAATATATTTGAAGTGACTTCATGAGCAATTAAAGTTTCTAAAAATGCAAAAATGTAATATAAAAAAACACTTCAGATGAACTATCTGTCTTGGATTGTGACATTTAGCTGTTACTAAGACAGTGAGCTGGAACTGTACTGTAATTATAACAGCCTGCTTTGTTTGTGGTTCTTTATGTTTAGTGTACCTAATGTTCAATTTCTATCACAGATGCAAGCTGAACATCTAAAAATAAATACATTTCTATTTAAAAAGCCCAAAACATGTTCTTTAAAGCCGTCTTTAGTCACAAAAATCTGCCCAATTAGTCCAAGTCCAAGTGAACATTTGTGCCACATTTAAAGGGATTCCCACAAGGCCTCTTGCCTCTGGCCATGACTGTCACTGGCAAGGAGGCATAAAGCCCAAGATGCGAGTAAGTGTGGCACTACAGAAGGAATTTCATCCTCACACTGTATACTTCTAGGGGCCAAAAGCTGTTTATAACTGGGTTTAATTAACCTTCCTTGGACTAATTTTCCCAGTGTAAAGAGGAGATTTTACAATTTAAACAGCTGAGAGTAGGGGGCAAATGTAAGCTCCACACTTTTGGGGCTGAAAGACTCTCAGCTCCATTTACGCTGTCACGGCTTTTGTTACAGCATCACTCTCTTCCACTTCAGCAGCTGCGGGAGGGTCAATGGTGTCCTTAGGGTATTTATGAAACTGTGGTGGTGAAAAATCCCTGTGTGTGTGTGTGTGTGAGCTTGCACAAATAATCAATACCCAGGAGCTGCGGTTTTCAAAAATAATGGATCACAGTGTACATGAGACGGTAACGTCATCAATTTTCTCTGATAAAATCGATTCTGGCTAAGGTCTTTGTTTTCTAATGGCTACGGTAAATTAATTTTCTAAGCTGTAAATACACTACACAGCACCCCCACTGCAAAATATAAAGCTATATTAATAATAGCATCAACAGCAGGGCTCCCTCCCATTGTGGGGCTTCAACTGCACAATGTTTTTCTTGTCCATAACTTTTTTATGACTACACCTGATTGGTCACCAGTTAGTGCAGACTCATAATGACTGACATTTCTAATCATAAGACAGGAGATCTTTTGTTGCGAGTTGCAAATTAAATGACTGAAATATGACTCTCGTTAAATGAGAACGATAATTGCTGCTGATGTGGAGGATTCTCACAAACACACAAGGACACGGGACACTGGAGATACACAAAGATGCTCAGACCGGTGGTAAAAGATGAAACAATTTTACATACTGCCTCCTCTGTGAATGTGTGTCTACCCTGTGTGCTTTAGTCTGTGTTAATGTCATTACTTGAGTACGTTAGTGTTTCTGTAAAAATAGGTGAGGAAAACATCTTTGATTCTTGCTGAAAAAAGCAAATCTCACATCTTCACAGAAAAAAGAAACTCCTAGAATATACCTGAAATTTACATTTTAAGTACAGTGTTGAAAGTGGAGGAGAATATAAAGTGCAAAGATTTTTTACTGTTTGCAAGATTTGAAATAAATATCGAGCATAAAATGCCCTGGCCTAACCATATTTTGACTGCACACATGAGTGGAATCCTGTTAAACAGAATCTATGACTATAAATGTGCAGCTGTTGAAAGAAAAAAAAATCACGGTAAAAATAAATTTTCAAGAACTCAGCGATCAATTTCGTTCCATTTCAGTCTTCAAAGACAGTGAGCGTGTTACAAAACCACATATCTGCGGGTTTTTCAGTTTAATTTAGGAAGGTCAGCGTCACGGTAACGTGTATCCTGGCACTGTGTTTACACTACCTTCCAATTCATGAGCAACACTTTGCATCTGTTGTGAGTGGGAGTGGGAGTGATGACACGTTAAGCAAGATGGTAGTACAAAGCAAACCATTAGGATATAAAGGTTGCTGTTTTTGATCCTTCAATGGTCATTAAATAGTGAGTGGTGCTTCAGTATCTCCTTGATGTGTTTTATTCGACATCGGTGAAGTTCTTTCAAACTCGCGTGCCAAAATTCCTCCCGACATCTCAACAGAAATATATCTATTCTGCCATCAGTGCTGCTCAAACCCTCCAACGTTTGCATTCTTTTGTGCATATTTGAAGTGAAAGTGTTTCAGCAGCCTTGTGTCATACAAATAGTCTAATGGTGTGATGTTTTGTTTCATTTTAACATTTGAGGACTTAACAGATAATGAGGCTGTGAGGAGGCTGTGTTCACTGATCTGTTCTGTGGCTGTAGGGAGATCACTGCCTTACATTTGTGTAGATTTGATAAGCAACGATGTTGAAATCCTTTTCTATTTTGCCCTACCAGGCTGTTTATATATATTTAGTTTTGAATATGTGAGTTTAACATAAACTACTGTTTAAATCAGAGAGGTTATGTAGATGAAGTACAAAGATGGGAAAGATTTTTTTTTCTTGTGAGAAAGAGTTTGAATGAAAAGAAAAAAACACCTGAATTAATAATGAGACTTCTTCTTGACAGGAAGAGGGCGCTTTGAGTGGAGGTGAAACTGTATACGTGAGCAAACTCCTTTTCCTGTCTTTGCCCTGTTTTTCTGACAGTAATGTGCAGGAGATTAAATATACATGATGCTTGTTTCTCCACAATTACATGTCACTGGTAGACTCTGTTTGCACTCCGGATCACTTGAGCTAATGTTTACTGCTCTGTCATCAGCAGCTTAGCTTTCAGTAATGCAGCCCTCATCCCCGACAACATTCACTCACTAAAGAGATTAACACCCTCTAATGACTTACACGCACTGGAAGTGCCGCAGCTCGGGCTGCAAGGACAGCAAATCGCGCCACTCAACGACGACGTCCATAGAGGCAATTACTTCGGGCTAACAAGCGTAGGTCACCACTATGCAAATAAATGAGAAGGGGCCGAACTGCACTATTAAAGTCTACTGATAACTGTAAACTGCCGCAGAATGAGGAACATTCTGGAAGTAGGGTAGCATTCAATAAAGGGTTGTGAAATAAGGAACTGGTTCAAGAGGCTAAAGTAGTGTGTGAAATGTTATATGTCTTACATATATATCATACATAACGTAATCATTAATACGATTTAAATTCAGAGAATCGAACTTGACTTGTATTACAATAGATTAATATGTTTTTTCTGTGCCACAAACAATTTGGTATTTGAGCCTGACTATTTCCAAATGTTTGTTTTTGGAATAGCAGGCCTTCAACACCAGTTAAATGACATGTTTGCACATCAGTGCCATTGTTTGTGTTTCACAAATTCTCAATCCAAACATGGTTAAATGATCCATCACCATTATGAGGAGTGATTGCCAGGGGGAGCCATGAATAAACCATCACTTTTCACGAATTAAAAAAATTAAATAAAACTGAATCTAAAACATCTAATACAGTCTGTGAAAATAGAACATGGTGATGAATTTTACAGTGCTTCATTGTTTAACTCCAGCAAAAACTGGATCTTGTAAAAATCAACAACAACAACAAGTAAATGGAGACATTACGAGACACACAAATGATTCCATGATGTAATTAGGGCAAAGTAACTTTTCCAACAGACGTTTACAGAGCTGTCCATTAGCACTAATGTCTCTGCCAGGATTCGGCCAAGTGCCTTTTGCTGTATGGGCAAAGTACATGAAACAGCACTTTAGACAGAGATGGTCAGCCCCAGACATCAAGGCTGAAGTTCCTGCATGTTTTAGTCTTCCCATCTAACCAGGTATGACTTCACTCAGCCGCCCTGTTCTCTCAGTAAATTGACTTGACTATAGTCAGCTCCTTTAACTGTTGTCTGCTCTCTGAAGTTGCTGCTCACAAAACTTTGAAGCACGTGTCACTGAAATGTTAGACACGTCATATTCTGTTTCCATTCCAATGAGCTGTCAAGGCATGTCAGAGGGTGGTCTGGGTTTAAGAGATGAAGTGGTAGGACAATAAAGAATGAAATGTGATGGATTGCTGTGATGGCTGATAAGGTTATTGCTCTGGTTTTAGAAATATTTGTGGTACATGGTGTCAATCGAAAATTAAATAATAATAAAAAAGAAACACGGTCTCTAACTGAATATCGTGGTAACTGTATGCCACATTAACCAACTATTTTTTTCTTTTCTTTTGCTGTTAAAAACAGTTAATAAAGGCTTTTAGAAATGGAATAAAATGGATGTTTCCCCAATAGTTCAAGGTAATTTCATGGCTTTTATGTTTCAGATGAATGGAAAACATGCTGTTTTAATGAATGGTATCAATGGTACTGTTGTGCTGTTGTGAATAACACAAAAGTACAAAAGACAGGTATCTGTTTAGCAGGGGGTATGGAGCATATTGCTTTGTACGTCTGCTTAAATAACTGACATGAGTGAGCTCACAATTCTGAAATAAATATATAATAATATAATATATAAAAAATATAATAATCATTACATTCAATTTGCTCAACAAAACCCCCCCCCCAAACTTCATAAATGCGTTTCTGTATATTTTGATGGATGGATGGATAAAAAGTGAAGAGTAAAGAAAACAGCACCATCAGGCCTTGGCCAAATTTAATAAATAATTTAACAGCACAGGATTTGAAGTTGAAGTCAACGGGAATCCCACATTCTGACGGACCCTCTGCCTCAATGTCACCCTGTCCTAGCTTGTAGGGGTCCGGGGTTCTGTTGATGGGGTCACATCATTTCAACAACTATCAGAGATGACAAGATAAGCGGTTCTCTTTGCAGATGATGCGTTGAGATTGTGTTGTGCTACCACACATGCAGGACTCTCTTCAGTGCCCCGCTTCACAGCCCAGGCCAATCAAACAGGGGTGTCACAATCCCTCCTTATCTTTCCAAACAGGCATCTCCTAGGACAGATAAACTAGTACATTTGTGAACAATGTAATATGCTAATTTATCACCAAACAAAATGTAAACTCTCCAATGACAACTATAGGTCTGTTTAAATGGCAGTGTAGTTCACAGTTATGTAAGTAAATATGTAGTAATGTTCATCTATGAACTGATTTTCTTACCTCTGGTTTAACAAATTGTGAGAAAGTTAAGATGTAAAAAAATAAATTCTGAAATATGTATCAAAACTTAACATTTACAAAGATGTGTAAACCTCTAAAGTCAGTAAATTATCATCTCGGTGTGGGAGTGAGTACTATTAAGGTATTATTTTGTTTTTTGCAACACTTCACTAAACCTAGATTGAGGTGATAATAATAATATTCCATCAGACATCTGTCACAACACTATAATCTCAGCATTATGAAAACGAGGGCAGGAGAAGAATCATTGTATCTCTCTGAGTATTTCCCCACTAAAAACAACACTTTATTATACTGTTAACACCTTAACTTAAACTCAGTGTGTTTTCCGTTTGAGTGGTGTTTTTCTTTATGTTCATTCCTACAGTCGAGAGTGAAAAGGGCACGGTGAAATTATGGTTCATCACTGATGTCTGCCTGTATGTAATCACTTTACCTCCTATTGTTATTCCGTTCACCAGCAGAGATAATGAATCTGTTTAAAATCTACTTTGGGTCTAAACTTTTCAATAATGAATGCAGATGTTACCATCTGCAGAGAAATCAAATGGTAGTTTGCATATGGACCGTATGTGTTGAATAACAATACGTGTGGCCGCGGCAGAAGAACGTGTGTGTCCTTTCAGCCGTGAGTGAGTGTATTCGTTTTTCATTTTAACATTTAACAAAGCAGATAAACAAGCACGGTCGTGACCTGACAATAAAAATAGCCACTAGAGCTGCCTAATGTCCTGCCATCGTCACAATGATATATTAAACCTCAGCAGTTGTGCTTACAGGGCCATTAATTAACCCAATCTGTGCGTTCATTAGGATGTGTTTGTGTGGATATACGCACTCCTCTGCGTGTCTCATGTAGGTGGAATAAATGTTTATAAAAGTCAAACCTCCACTGTGCTCATACTTGAAACAGTGTGTGAATAACACTGGGTGTGCACCCTCTTGTGTTAGTGCGCTGAGACACAGCAGAGTCATTACTATCAGAAACTCCTAAAGCCTCCAAAAAATAAAAAAATAAAAAAAATAAATTAATACGCTCCCTGGAGAACAAATTTCACTTCGAGGTTGGTGCAATTTTATGAGCACTTAAAGAATGTTGTCGGAGGAAATGTGTTGACTCAGATGCTGAAAAGTCGAGGAAAATGAATGTGGACCTAAAAAGCTGGTAACACGATTATTAAAATGTACATTTCAAAATGAGTTCAAGGAAGTGTGAGTGTAAATATTTCACATATACAAACAAATATTAAAAATGCAATAAATAAGAATCCTTAAAGCCTCATCCTTATCTGCTTTTAGGTTTGGATATTTTTACTTAAATAAATTTACTTAAATAAAAACATAAATTAGTATTTTAAATGCAGAAATCTTTCATATTTAAAAAAAATGTGTATGTGTGCTTGTATATACATTTATATATGTATATGTATATATATGTGTGTACTGTAATATGTCAGCAAAACCTGCTGACAAGCAATACAAGAAATGTTCCAATTCCATTTAAGACACTGTTATGTATTAGAACAAAACTGGCCTTTACTTACAGTGAAGGGATAACTCCCTGCACTGAAACACGTTGTATCGTGGCCTTGTGTTAAGGTTATGCGGTGTCAGATCCATCAAAAAAAAAAAGCTTTGATTGTCTCTTGGCTGCTGCTACTCTCTTTGTCTGGCTGATAGTACAAGGAATAAATGAGGATGCTGTAACAGAACTGCCAGGTTATGGCAGGGATGGAGGAAAAGACAAATGGCGATCAATAGGATCTATTTCTGTCCTTCAGAACAGGCTTCTCTTCACATTGGCCACATTTACCGTTTCATAAATTATAATGAACACTTTGTCCTTCTGTCAAAAAAGTAACAGATTCCAGATTCTTGGTCTGGTGTTTATATTTATAAATATATAAAAAAGTGGCAAAGGATAGCATTTGGTTGTAAAACAAACCCATACAATTGTCATGATATCACACTGATTTGTCACCCTGCTGATCCTCATGTTCTAGTAAACGATGATGGCTTTGCGCAAACTGCAAAAATTAAAAACTATAATGAAATGTGCACACGCGTACTAGAAACAGACAGATGCAAATTCATACCATGTGAAAATTATTTATTTACTTTTACGGTTTTCTACTGCTCTTTAATTTAAACCCTCTTTCCTCAAGCAGTCTTTTTATCAGAGTATTCCTTTAGAGCAGAACTATGGGGGTGTCTTAGACACCAGATCATCAGTTTCTAATGAAGCCAATGAATGAACTCAAAGAAAACTGGAAGAAATTAAGTTTCTTTAAGTGTTCAGGTTCTGTTTAATCTGATTTTGAAATTCTTTATAAAAGTCCAAAACTCAAGTCAAGTTTAACTCTTGATTGAAAGAAAAAAAAAAAGAATTATACTGTCCCTCCTGGCGTAACTTTTTGACATTCTTTTGGCTTTGTCCCTTTTTTTCAGGGGTTGCCAGAGCGATTCATTCATTTCCATCTCTCCCTGTTCTCTGCATCTTCTACTCTGACTCCAACTATCTGCATGTCCTCCCTCACTACATCCATATATCTCCTCTTTGGCCTTCCTCTTTTTCTCCTACCTGGTAGCTCCATCTCTAACATTCTTCTCCCGATGTATCCACTGTCCCTCCTCTGCACATGTCCATGGCGTTCTTCCTCTAATGACCTCATTCCCGATCCTGTCCATCCTTGTCACTTCTAAAGAGAATCTTAGCATCTTTAACTCTGCCACCTCCAGCTCCGCCTCCTGTCTTCTGCCTATTGCTACCGTCTCTAAACCATTCATCATGGCTGGGCTCACCACTGTCCTGTAAACCTTTCCCTTCACCTTAGCTGACACTCTTCTGTCACAGATCACTCCTGACACTTTTCTCCAGCTGTTCCATCCTGCCTGTACTCTATTCTTCACCTCTCTTCCACAGTCTCCGCTGCTCTGAACAGTTGATCCTAAGTACCTAAACTCCTGCACCTTCAGGGATTAACCTTTTAGGAATTACGTGATTCATTATTGTTCAGTACTTGTTTTAAGTCATGGAAATAATAATAAATCATTGGGCGCATTGATTTAACATCTACGGATCCCCACTACTGCAGCTTTAGTAAAAAGCATGATACAGAAAGTTTTGTCTCTTTGATTGTTGAAATGGCCTTTCAACATCCAATTCAAGATTCCTTTTATCGAGAAACACTCAAAGGAGTATAGACAACAATCCTGCAATAGATCTAATAGTGGTGCACTTATATAAACCTAAAAGCAAGAACAAAAAAACAAACAAACAAAAAAAAAGGGTTTCAACTCAAATTGACACGTTTTGAGTCCTCACTAAATCAGAGTGGTAGACTCTATAAAAGCCATAAAAATGACAGACACAAATGAAGGGAAACAAAGGCCTAACTCCTGTAAAATCTCTTGAATGTCTTAAGTTACTGACAGAATTTCCCACTCAATACCAGAGGTAACCACAACGTTGCGCACCCGTGATAAACCAGAACTCTATTGTGTCAGAAATTATTACTCTATCAAGGACAGACATAAAAAGGACATAAAACTGCAGTTGGATAAGTGATACAGGCCTTCAGTCCCCTGCTTTAAATTGGGCTTTATACCACAAAAATAAATCCCTGCTATACTGTCAGGCACAAATAGAGGGTGATGTTGAGCTGATCAGTGTAATGGAAAGTCTTGGCTAATTTAGCAGCAGCGTAAATGTAATAGACATTGATTTATACACACACACACAAGTTATGCTCTACAAATTTAAAGCACTAAGTACTTCCTATCCAGCAAAGCCTCTCCCCTAATAAGTCACTCTTTAACTTTTATGTTCAAGGTTAGAGTGATTAAGAGCTGTAACACTTGAGTGTAACAGTTGTAATGTCTGGACGTCATCCAGGAGACACCCCTACTTTAAAGTTAATTCATCATCACTACACTGTACATTGTCAGGAGCGGCGGCGCCAAGTGACACAGCATTTAAATAAAACTCATATACAGCCGTTTTACCAGCACAAATGAGAAAATGTAGGGTTCAAAACGTCAGACTTTTTATATTTAAGCTCTAGATGTGGCAAATGCTCTTTAGTAATGTACATTACAGTACAGTATAGTTGCAACGTTCTTTTTTTAATTACAACTGCTTGAGCTCTTGACAGGATATTCTTGAGGTGCGAAGAATCCAATATTCCTTTATTCCGCAGCCTTGACATGCTACGAAGTGCTGCCACTGATGATGTGTAAGGACTTGCGATATCGCCATCAATTTGTTCCCAGAGAACTATGGTACGATAATTAATCCATTAACTCGTCACCTGCTTTTTTCATTTTTTCAGTTCGAAGGAAATCGTTATTAGACGATATAGAACGATCATGTTTTTCCTGTTTTAGACCTTGAATGCTTTATTCCTAAAGCTTGAAAACACAATCTGAGGATGTGAGAATTTCTTCTCACCTTGACTTGATAAAGTATTCAAAAATGCTGAAAAAAAGTGTTGTTGATTCTATATATAAAGTGTGTACAATGTAAATAAAGACTAATTAATGATGTTTTACTAGCATGCTAGCATTCAGACCAGTGTTTTTTTATATTTTACATTACAACAGAAAACTTATACATGGAACAAAAATGATATTGTTGTTCAATATGCTCACAATGAGCGTACTCATTATTACATTAAGTTGAACACAACCCAGATATGCACACATGAATTAAAGAAAGATCTTCATCAACAGCTCTCTTTTTAAGGTTTAATCACCACCTGCTGCCACCTAGTGTAAGAGTATTTAATTGTTCTGCCTGTCACTGTGTCTTCAGTGAAAAAAGACAAACTTTGCAGTAGATAAAAAATACTTTTCAGACCAGTGAAACTGGATACGTTTCCATGTCACACCTGATGATCACGGCACACTAGTGTGCCACGACGCAGTGGTTAGGAGTCAGTGATTTAGAGCAGCTCAGCTGGAGAGTTGTATATTCTGTACCTGAACAGTATGCAGAGATTGATTGCATATTCAACCTTTAATCAACTCACATCCCTGTGTGCCATCCAAGCTTGAACTGGGCCAGCATGACTCACTCTGATATTTCTAGTCACAGTTCGACAAGATTAAAACAATACGTTTACTAAATTAGTTACAAAAAAATTATGCTTGAGCTGGAATGAACCATTTGACAAGAACACGGTTTTCTCGGAGACTCTCTGAGAACTGATACACGTTCGTCTTGAGCTACTCTTAGAATAATCAAGACTCAGTGTCTCAGTATAGTGAGTATATGAGCTTTGCTTAATTGAGCTGGAAATAAAGCCAACCCAGGCATTAAAGTGCTTCTCTGAGTTATATTAGCTCTCTCAAAGCTTTTCACATCATGCTGAATTTAACTTGTACAAACATTTTGCACATCATTCAGCAATTATACAATTTCAGTTACCGCAGATCAGAGCCTTTCTGCATTTCTATTCCCTTTGCAACAAAATTGCAATTTCAGAAAATAAAGCTATCAATTTTGTCTCATTAACACCAGCAGTTTGTTTGTATTACACATTTTTCAGTTTGAGAAAATCAGTTAGAAGCTGATCTATTTGAGGCAAAGATTCAAACCATTCATCCGTCCACTTTGGACCAAGAAATAATTAAAAGTTGTGATGTGATGGTAATCTTTCACAGAGTTTAGTTTTGTCTGATGAAATTGAACTATTTTTTCAAGAGGCTTGGCTACAGAGGCATTCAAAAACTGCAGACTGCATTTCAAAAACTTTGTACTTGAAAGAATGGACACATTTTGTTTAATGTTAGGGTCTCCGACACAAAAGGGAATCTACGGGTTTTAGTTATTAACATTTCTGTTGAGGCTTGTTGCCTTTTGAAAAACCATTATTCACATGTTCTGCTATTGAACTATGATCAAAGTATAAAAAAAAACCTCACAAAGATCATTCTTGGATGAGGATGAGTCCAAAGGTTATAAGACAAATAAAGAAAAAAAAACTTTATGTATCAGCCAGAATCATAAATAGTTCTGGACATATCTGTACAAGTCCAAACCAAAAAGAGAATTCTTTATTTGTAAAATAAAAAATAAAGTCATTTTTGCTTCAGGTCAAAACCTGAATCTGTGACTCGTCTGAGGACTGGAACTGACAACCTTTTAAGTGTTGTTTCTAAGGGTTGAACACAGTAAAAAAAAAAATCTAATTAATTTACAGGGTTTGTAATTCATTAATTAGTCATACATTTTTAAAATAGTAATATTTAACACAGTAGGCAAATTGTTTTAGGTTTGATCTAAATAGATTTTGGTTGATGTTTAAACTTATGAATCTACATATACAGTACATGTACTTAAACAACAAACATGTTTAAAAAAAACATAATAGTTTGAAAAGACTTTCAACAGATTTCCACTTAATTTTGGTTGATAATTGCATTTTGCTCTAATTTTAGAAGTGTCAAATGAACACACATTTAGCACTTGACATGATAACACCATGATATAGTGATTGGTTAAACACCTTGACAGTCATTTTATACACCTCTTCCATATATAGCGTTTTGATGGGGTATAAATTGTTGCGCTTCATAGGATTATTTTTCTTTCTGATCTTTAAGCAGGTTTGAATTTAATAATAATAAAACAGAATTCCATTTATTGACATTACAGGGTTGAACACCGCTGTCTGTCTTCCTGCTACCACATACACTAATCCTATTGACTTCTGACTTGGCAGGTGTGTTGCTGTGGTGACTGGGAGGTCTATTATGTGAGCGGCTTTTAAGAAAATTAACACATACAGTTTAGTCCATTTATGCTGCACTGGAAATTGCCCTTTTATCAATGTAATCAGGGTTTCTTGGATATGGAACAAAACCCTTTGAGGACATTATGCTCTAGCTTGTCAGGCGTCATTTCTATTTGTCAGCATGAGTAGGCGGCAAAAATGGGCACAATGGATGCAGGCGTACTGTGGTTTTTTTTTTTTTTTTTTTTTTTTTTAACCATGCAGCATGATTGAACAAGGAAACAGATTAAAAAATAAAAGAGCACAGAGGTAAAATCCAAAAATAAGCAGGGAGTCAAAAGATCAAGGGAAAACAGGCCAAGAGATAATAAGCATTCTGGCACGAGATGAGTAGAAATGTGTGAGTATAAACAGAAACATGGAGAGGAGGTGAGTCAGCGGGCCATGATAAGTTAAAGGGATAAAAGGTGGGAGGTTACAGCAGAGTGGGAAACTATAGTGGACTCTGATGTATTAGGTGAGCAGAGTGGAAGGAATAATGAATGAATAAATGAACTGTGACTGATGACCTCAACAGTCTGGGTCTGTTGATCTTTACTCTCTTGACAGCTGCACAGAAACATAATAATTAAAGTTGTATTTTATAAATAATTTGAAGACAGAGTCTTTTTAATGACTTATTAGGTGTTAGAGTTCAAGGGCAATAGAAGAAAAAGCGATAAAACACTGCAACCCTGCCTTTATGAATAGGGGTTGTGTGGCGAGAGTGTTGCTGCTGCATGAACGGATAATAATGTGTTTAAAAAAAATAACTCAAAGCCAGAAATTTGCTGGTTGAATAATAACTTTTGAACTGTGTTTACAGCTAAGTTCAAGTAATGTTCAAGTGCAAACAGAAAAGTAACAGGACATTTGTTCCTACAAAATTAGAAAATGTAATTAATGAATGCTGCAGAGCAGGTTCTATTCAAATCATTTTATCCTAAGCCATTTGAGAAAAGGCAAATGGACTGTCTTGGTCTCTAGAAGATGTTCACTTCTGATCCAAGATGCTTTTTAATTCTAACCCAGTGCTAGCTGAATACCTGACCCCTTTTTTGTGGTTCAATAGTACAGCGGATATCACACTCACTTACACATATAGTATGTCTTACACAAATAAGGTTCTGGTTTTGAACCCCAGAGGAACCACATACAGTACTTGGCACAAGGAGGGGCAGCCTGTTGCAGCAAATCTGCTGTTAACGCAACAATTTCCCCAGATTAGAATCAATAAAGTGTGGGGTTGAGTTGGGACAATATGGCTGAGAGTGGACGTCCCTTCCTCTTTTGAGCGATGGTTTCTCCGGGTTCACAGATGCCTTTCACTTCTCTATCTAAGTGTCTCCTTTGGGAACAGTACGTTCATTTTCAATCTCAAAAAAATTTGATTCTTTATTGAAGATATAATGTTAAGTTCAGATTTGTGAAGTGATAATGGCAGAGACAGTGCGGCGGTGCTTTGGACAAGTGCTGATAGTTTAAAGTGAAATTTCTGATGCTTATCTTATTGGTAAAAAACAGAAAGTCTTATGGTGACCTCAGAACTGAGGTGAGGTTTAGACTGTAGATATAAAGTGAGTTATTGCAAAAATCCATGCTGAACTGTGTAATAGAAAATAAGACCATTTTGGCAGCTGCTGCAAAGTGTACTGCAATAGAGTAAAGGAAAGATAATGGGAAAAATCTCTTTTTGTTGGTTCTGTTCCCCCTCAACTTTTCAACTTGGAGGCTTTATGGGAAAAGTGTCTGTTTCCAGATTTAAACTAAAATTATTATGGAAAATTATTGATCATCACCGCAGCCCATTACGTCCTTACACCACACCGAGACAGAAAATCTTCACCTTTCAAAAACAGATTTGCCCTGAGTTACTGTAACAGTTCATGCTTAAAAATTAAGTTAAAAAAGAAAATCATTTTAGTCAGTCTTATCTCCTCTTAGAGTAAGTTATGCTGAACCTAGTGGGCATTAAATCCTATGGCGTAGAAAGTAAAACACTTTAAGCCAACTCTTTTTCTCTGTACAGTATACAGTATCTAAGCTATTTTGAAAGACCAAAACCTAATACAAGCTTCACACACACACAGCCCAACACCAACGCATGTAATTGAACTCTAACCATGAAGTTCAACGAGCTGAACTTGCTTACGTACTTGAAAGTTTTAATCATCGATCACCACCATGTAATCAGGACTGCAGATATACAGGCTAAACCTAATCAAACTTCATTCTCGTACATGACATCATTTTGTGCTGCAAAAGCATCCCACCACTTATTGATCCTCTCTGGTGGTCTAAGTAGCAAAGGAAGAAGAAATAGCCTCATATGAGCTCAGGTTGGGAGTGCAGCTTGGGTTCAGGCATAAATATTTAAAAGGCGAAGAGGGAACGTGGAGGGGAGATGATACATCCGCTTAAAATAAATAAATCTTCTCAAGGATGTTAGCAGAAGGCCGCTTTAGCTCAGGCCTGTAAATGAACCCCTTAAGAGGTGAGGGGTGGGGAGGGGGCATAGGGTTACTGCAGGTATTACCCTGGGGGCAGGTTTTTATTAGTTTTTTGTTATATTTGCTTTAGCTCTACACGGTGTTTATGGTTTTGTTCCCTAAACTTATTAAAATAGCTTAGAGATTTGTCATTACAACACAGGTGCATCAACTTAAATTTTTCAAAAGCCATGCGCCCCCTCCTCATCCCACTCAAACAAACAGCAGAGTTTGCTGAAACATATGGACTGGAAACTACATTGTTAAGCTAGTGTGCATGGAGACAAATGGTTAAGCATACTCCCATAAAATATGGGCTGGCCAACCACCCTCAATCTTCAATTCTCTCTAGTCCGGCATGCAGAAACAGTCTAAGGCAAAGGCTAAGTGGATAGTTGGGTCTAATGGCCTGGTGATTCCATAAATAATGGCTACACAGTTTCCATCCCATTGATCACAAAACCTTGGCTGCCCAATACTGGGTTGGGATGTACGTATGTTGAATGGAGATGACCTAGGAGCATGCTTGACTGCTTTTCCTACCACATGCTTCTGGTGCATGATCTATCAAATCAGGGGCCTGCACACAAGAGAAATGTTCCAGCCTTAATTGGCTGCTATAAAAGGCCCATCACTTAAGGCTAGTGCTGAAGTAGGGAGAGGACTGACTCAAGACAAGGTCAACTGCCTGCGCTGCTAAATCTCCAGTCTTGGAAAGTTTATTGGCTTAAGGAAAGATTTGAATGTTTGAGCAGAGCACAATCAAATGGTTCTGATTCAGTGCATCGGGAGAAACAAAAAAACATTCATATCAGCGCAGACAAGTTTCATTAAGATTTTCAGACAATTTGTAAGTCAAGCGACCCCGAGTCATTCTTGAAAATCTGACATCTTAATTTGTTCGCCCGGGTCAGGTGTCAGGGTCAGAGACCTTTGTGTAAATCTATTGGACCGCTGGTGATTTCCACCTGGAATTGACTGGAGGTGGAGGAGAGAAAAGGGCAAAGGTCACAGAGCCCGGCTAAATAACATTGCTTACGTCCTTCACAGCTGGCAGAAAGCAGCAGGGCATGACGGTAAAATTTTACAGTGAAAGAAAATAGAATATTAATGCGATCTAAGGGCTTAACAGTGTCACCCATCACAGGGAGAGAAAAAGTCAAACAGTTATACATAAATATGTTCTGCTGCTTCCTTTTTAAATTCCTTGATTCTTATGACACCAATATTGTGAATGTTTCTCTGCACTCCCTGCACAATCTTTTTAAAAAAATGTATTTCAGAAGTTGCTTAAATCCTTGTTGTAGTAACTGTTTGTTTAAAAACTATCTGAATATATATATATATATTCGTTTAAACAATAACTAAAGGGAAAACACGGACATGAATCAATTTTTCCCATCAAATCAAGGAAAATATGTTCTACTTACAAATAATAATTTCACAAAGCATTTAGCTGTGGGTAGATGTTTGTGTATTTGTTGACTGGGTAAAAAATCCAAATTGGGGTCTTTAGAAATTAGAAATCCATACTGAAATGCACCTACAAATATTTATGTGGATGTGATATTTGTAATAAATGTGTACAGTGCATCCTCTTTTTTTTAATAGTCTTTATTGTCATTGTAACTGCCCCAAAGCAAATAGATCCTTGATGATACTGTAACCGATGAGCCTTTTGAAAATAAGTTACATTATCTGTGCATGTGTGTGGTTCAGATATATCCAATCTAATATATTAGGCCAGCAGGTCAGCAGAATACAACTGTAAGCTGTCATCTGTATGTCTACTAACTCTAAAAATATAGACAGCCTGCTATTAATGACCACAATGAGACACAATGTTGAGGTGAAAGTTAACATTTTTTGCCCATGCTGTTTTAACTCTTTTTTTAAATTGCTTCCTGAGAACAAATGATAAAACCAAGCAGGATCTTATAAAAAAATTAATAAAAATGATATATAGACATTAGATTCCATTAGAGTAATATGTGTTAAACTGCAGTTCAACTTCCAAACAGCTCTGACAACAATACAGTTACCAGCATCACTCCTACACAGGATCTGCCAATAACTGTAATTAAAAAAAAAAAAAAAACACAAGTTAAAAAAAAGAACTATAGTCAAATACTCATCATGTAAACTATCACGGGGCTTCTTAAGATTAAACAAAGAAAAATAAATGGAGTCGGTCTCCATTCATTGTTGTTTTTTCAGCATGACCTAATTACCTAGCTGTGCATCAGGGAGGAAGAGTTCAAATAAACAAGCAAGCAAACAAACACAAGGGCTGCTGGCACATCTTATCATCAGGGATTCCACAAGTCTCTGATGTAATTACACAGTATTCAGTGGGTTCTAACACACTGCTCCGCCTCTTCACTGCCCTGATGAACACTTCCTGAATAGTAATACTGGATCTGGGTCAGCGGCAGGTATTGATAATGCCATATGCAGTTTAAATTAGTCTGGGTGGATGCTGATCAATTGACCACATTTGTCAGGTCTTTACAGTCACCCCTGCACTTAGCTGATGGACATTGATTCAGACTTAAGTGGAACTAAAAGTCCAACAACAAAACCAATAGTTAATGGGTTTAGAATGGGAAAGAAAACACACAAGAATTAACAGTGCAGAAGTGTGTGTGAACAACACAAACATTAGTAATAGAAAGAAGCTTTCTTGGCTACAAAAGATACCCAGCAATAACCTTTGCAAAGAAAAAGAAAAGGAAATCTGAAAAATGATGCTGGCATTCAGCTTGAAGCCCTAACATCAGTACTCAACATCCTACACACTGGTCACAATGTTTTGCACAAACCTAATAAAGCGATAAAATATAAATATTTCAATGAATATTTATCAAGTGTATACATCTACATACAACATCTAATGACAACTGATTACTTAAGTTTTACCTTCCTCCTCAGGTTTGGGGATACTGCTGAAAAGCATGTGTGAAAATGTATCTAAATTATAATTGTTTCAATAAAAGCTGTCAAAATGAAAGCATTATTTGAGATAAATAATTTGTGAAGATGAAACGAATTAAAGTCCATCCACTTATTTTTTTCTCCATCTTTCATGAAACATCTTCAGCTTAAAATACCACATCAAGGGGCAGCATGGGTTTGTAGAGGCTTCAGCTTCAGAAGCCTGGCTTGAGACAGAGCAGCCAATGTGAGATATACTGCTGTTATTTGTCTTTTTGTTTCTGCAATGTCCACATTCATTTTCTTATTCATTTTGAGTTATAGTCCGCATTTTTTCTGTGATTAGTCAGATTTTAAATGGTTAGTCTTTTGGCAGCCCTTATTTCAGTTTTATACAATTCCTGCGTCCGTCAAAGCATGTGCATACTGAAAGTCTGGTGAAACCGGAAGACAAAATCACAGTGGGCACTCCTTTATTTAACTGTCTCACATGAGACTGCTATAGGTACTGCTCATGCCAATGTGCAGACATCTCGCTAGTCTGCAGAGCGAATAATTTCTGGGAAAAACCGAGGACAGACAAGCGTGTCCATGAAGTCAACAACAGTCTGGTGCAGACCCACAGCACGGTTGTTGCTTATGGACGCGGTCTGAAGGTAGACATCTGAGCTAGAGTTACTCATACTTTCAAATTAGTGTCACAAAAGCGTCTGCAGACATGCTGACATAAGAACTATTAATTGGCCTCTATGTCACTCCACAACGTATACATTGTTTACAAAACAGTGTTTTTCTTTTGGAGCAGATGTAAACAAAGTATGTGTAAAAAACTTTTGTGACACAGTGAGATACAGTTTTTTAATGAAATGTACCATACAGCTGGGATTTCAGATGGGAACAGTTATACAGGTCGTCTTTTTGCTGCCTGTTGGTATAAGCCGTTTAAACGGTGAACCACTGCAGCATTTGCGCTTCCATGAATCTCTTTGGCAGGAAGGAGTCGACAATTGGCAGTTCCATTTATATTGTAAACATGACTGATTCCTTGATCTGTTTTCGATATGCTACATCTTTGCCCTTTAAGAGATGAACACTTTGTTATTCTCCTCTGCCAAAGACAACATTAACTGAACTGCACAACCCATGTGCCCTGGGGCCAGGCTTTCAAACTGAAGGATTGATGAGGATACGCTGGGAAGTTACAATGAGTGCCATGTGGGCACTGGAGCCACACAAGTAAGAAATAGTATGTGCAGAAGATTTTTTTAATTTTTTAATCCATTTGAAAATATGCTTCTTAGTATATAGACCAAATACTAGGGGTGGCTTGATGCTATTTTGTGCACACCAATACAGATACTGCAAACTGGAGAATGATACAATACACATGTCAAGTCAATACCTTTTCTTTTTATAAGTTTAACGACTGTATACATCTAAATCAAATCGCCTTCAATAGTCAGCTCCGGCTTTTTATTTTTATTTTGTCTGACAGACATAGCAGCATGACTTTTAGGAATTAAGGAAAACGTTAGACAGAATTTAAATCTGAGTATTATGACAAATGAAAAATAGGTAGTCCTTCCTGAGTAAATCCATGACGTTTTTAGCAAAATAGATAAAGAAATTGCAGAGCAGAAATGTGTACTATCGAAGGAGTCTGGGTAATCATATTGTTTAGACAGACTAATTGAAGGTTAAATTAATTTCTAATTTATATTTTTCAGATTTCTATATAGTTTAATCGCATTTCAGAAGTCCCAACATTTCTAGAACCGAAGATTTGAAACAATTAAAAAACAACATGTTTTGCATATTGTCATCCAGTTATTTAATTGAAACTCCACCACTCAGCAGCTACTGTATCACAGTTAGCAGTGAGTACATGTACGTGTGTGTGCTAGGGGAGGGGAGGTTATAAAGTCCGGCCTCTCACCAGAGGGCAAATTCATTCACCGTTGAAGCCCTGGACTATAATGCACTAGTGAGGCATCCTGGTGGTAAGAGGATAATGTTACTGGGGGATTGCAGGGTTGACTCCCACCCCAGGTCTGGCAGGTTAAGCAAGTGCCACAATATTGCCCCACTCCCTGAGCATACACAGCATGGGCGAAATGCAAGAAAGGATTCATTGTGCGTATATGTGATAATACAGTATATGTAATATCAATGCTTCTGTGTGGTACGACTACATTTTCAAACAAACCGTCTTAAATCCTGCCACAGCCTCTAATGTTTTTTTTTTTTTATTTGCCAGTGAACTTATCCTGCCAAAACCGTTGCACAGACTTTACAGCAAACATTCCATTCAATGACATTCCCTTTTGTCAGTAATGGCAGTTTACCAAAACACATCATAAGTTTTTGTTCTTGAGCATGTTTATTTTTTCATGAATAAATCTTATAAGAAATATCACATCATCTTTAAAGCTTCCATTCATCCCAAACTTTATATGCATTAATCACTATGTAATTTTTGACTGATTTTGTGAGGGTGCTGCTGCCACAGTCTGTGTATTGTTTGGTAAAAAGAGGGAAGATGCTAGGACTTACATTTAGACATATCAGTTGACCTTACAAGACACTAATAGTGTCTTTTCGATTATGGCTTATGAACATTTTCCAGAATATAATATTACAGTATGAAGGTTACTAACTAATCAACTGACTAGATAACTATGCATCTGCTCATGTGCACCAAAAACTCAAAGATTTAGCTTCATGGAGCTCAATAACGAGTATTCATCTTCAGGAGCATATTAAGTGCTCCTCTCCCCAGGTTCTCTATTCATTCTTTTGCACTCATTTTCCTACATCTTAGCCATCTCTTATCAATCATCAGAATAAAAGTGCTCTGAATCAAAAACAACCTCAATTACAAGAGAGCCTTTCTACCTGCTGACCTCCAGCCACCCTGACAGCTTGACAACTGTGTTTTTTATTCTTCTAATCAATCCACAGAGTCTACAAAGGTTCTGGAACCCCAGGAGACCAAATAACTTTTTGAACCCACAGAGACCCAGAGAACCCAGAAGCTCACGTCAAGTTCTCTGTTTTCTTCACGTCTGTAAAGACTTCTTTGGTAGAAGCAGTGTATAAAGAAAAAAAAAATGAATTTCTTAATTTGATGCAAAGAAAACAAGTAATAAAAAATGAATATAGATTGAATATGTTTGTAATTACCCCAAAGGTTAAAACTATTTCAGAAATTTTTAAAAACAAAAATCTTGAGAAAAAAAATTATCCACCCTTAGGGAGTCTCTTTACTATTCTACTGGTGCAAGATTCCAGGCAAGAACTCCACAGTGACAAAACACATCAGAAAAAAATAATTCCGTGAAGGCACCTCATATAATAGGTGTAAGTTTCTAAACTAGACTCAGAATTCGGGTCTGGTCATGGTATCAATGAGCATCATATCTGTAGCATATCCTAAAGAAAGAGTGGAAAATCCTGAAACCAACATAAGATTGTATTCGTTGTGCTAACAGAGACATGCAGTAAACTGTGGTGTCAGGTGTAAGCTTGTGGTTCTTTTTTTTTAATTTTGATAAAGAAAGGGACATTGCGTTGTTTATGTATTTTATGAGGTGCTTGGAGAGCTGCAGCAGGAGAGCTGACAGCAACTGTAAAGTAAGATAAAGAGGGACGGGACGGGGAGGGGAGAGACAGACACAGCTAAAGAAAGACATTTTATAACCTTCACTGAAAATATTACATTACTGCTGCCCTTATTGATATGCAGTACTAAGTCTACTCCATTTTCTCTATATATTAATGTTGAGTTCTCTGCCTCTCTTTAATCCTGCTCTACCTGCTCACTGTATGCATTTCCGGACCATCACTATGTTGTATAACTGCACACTTCTACTGAGTGCTTTTTCCTGCTTTTTGAAGCTCTGAGCTTTTGGTGAATTTCAGGTGAAGCGTGATGACGCAAAATGAAGCCAAAGCCGTGAGAAGCCGCTGAAGGATGTGCACAGGCTTCATAGTTTCCCTGGCAGTGAGTAACATTAAGGAAGATGGAAATGATGCTCTTAAATTGTCATGTTTATGAGCTCCCAGATAGCTTTTATCATTCAACGGCTCCCCCTCTATGGCCGTAATTGAATTGCTACCCTTTTGTCATGTGCATGGTTTATCTGCCAGTGGGAGAACGGCTCCGACATTCATTTTGCGACACCCTTCGTGCCATTGCCTGGTGGTGGGGTGAAATTAAAACATAATTAAAGTTTGATTGCTGGTGTAGTAAGCTTACAAATCTCAGCCGTCGGTACTACGGCAGAAATGAAGAAGAAGTGCTGTTGGATTCTTCCATTTTGTTTGTAATTATCCTTTGTTTTTCATTTTTTTCTAAAACACCTTAAACGCCAGGGTTGTGCAGTAGGAATAGCAAAAAGTATATTTAGCCTTGGGCAGGTTATCTTCTACACCAGTCATTTAAAACTTAAAACTGAAAGTCCTTGGCATATAGGGTTTCTTTATTACTGAAGAAATGGCACTGTGACCGTCCAAAGCTTCCTCACATGCACCAAGGACTTACTTCCAAACCTTTCCTTTTCTCTCACGACTCCCACAACATTCACACAATCTATCTATTATCGTCTATTATATCAAAACATTTGATAAACACTGAGATTGTGAAAGCAAAAATCCAGATTAGAAGGATAAAACTTCTTCATCACCACACAAAAACCCTGGTCAACAGAAACTGCTGCTGCCATATTAGAGTGGCTCATAAGCTGCTGAGCAGTGTTTATACCAACTGCAAAACCGTAAAAGCGACCAAGCACATCACTTGAGGCGTGTATGGCCTTTAAAATGAGAGCTCAAGCAGGTGACAGCATTTAAGTGTTGAGAGCTGTTCACACGTCAGGTGCGAATAAGAATGTTGGGTGCATTAAGGCTAAACAACATTCAACAGTCAGCCACAGAACAGAAGCGAAATCTAAGGCTATCATGACAGAGGGTAGTTATGGTGTGCTGCCCTGATGTCGGGGGGGTGGGGGTGGGAGGGGGGGGGGGGGGGGGGGGTGAAAACTGTAAGAATACTGTCATTAACATACATTTATGCTGTTTATCAGACACTATGCAGCTATAACACGCTGTGTTAGAGAAATATTTTCTTGTTATATGTGGAAATATAATAATTAACTATGCAAACTCTTCCTGACATTTTTCTGCAATGAGTACACAAAAAGAGGGAAGCTTGTAAAACCAAGACTTGGCTCCTGAGAAATGAGGACAAGTTGGACATGGAAAACTTTGTCTTACTCTTCAGACGTTGCCATCGGCCTTTTATAATTCCGTAAATCATCAGCTTAAGGGCTCACTTAAACACATGAATAAACCTCTCCATTATGAACAACAAAACTCTAATTAGACCTTCCCTGTTTCACCACACTTTGTTATGATTAAAACACCATGCTCTGAGCTTTATGACTGGCACCATTATTATTTTATTTTAATACAGTTTTTATGAGGGGGGACAAAATGCATCAGACCTCACACTTTTGAGACAAAGGTTTTACAGGCTCATATAAAGAGTGAAACCCTGCAAGTGATTCATGTTTGGCACAAGGCCTGAGGTTTCAAGTCAGTTTGGTGGGCATCAACATCGCAGGGAAACTACTGAGGGTAGGGTACTTATTGGGTCCCTTAGTGCATTGCTGGTTTTTTTATTTAATTTCTTAATTGATAGCAATAAAAAATTAAAATTAAAAAAGAATATATGACATATCAAATCAGTACAGATGTGATGCAGTACTGAGGTTCCATAAACTGTGCCAAATTACTACTTTTAATCTTTATTGACCTCTAGTGACCCCTAATGAATGGAAAAGGTTAGGTTTTACAACTAAAATATTTGGTTTAAGGTTAATTGGAAACTAATAGATATGCTTTGATTGACTGATATATATATATATACATACATATACACAAATTTTAACACTGATATAAATATATTCAAACTTCAGGCCCGAGGCCCACAACTTGCCCACAACTTGCCCACAAGCCCAAACCAAAATCTACTTTTCTTTTTGTATTGAATATTGGACAGTAATGTGGACCTCCAAAAAAAAAAAACAAAACAAAAAAACAAGCTTTTAAGAGCTTTAACATTTAGGTGTCGTTTGTTCACTGGTGTCTGCCCACCAAGCCATGGCACATGTTTTTCTTTTTTCCTCTGTTCCTAATTTAGAGATCTTAATTATTATCTTTATAATTTGATTCTTCTCAGCTTCAAACACTTTCTGCCTGATTTTTCACTTTGTGTAATGAATGCTTTCATTTTTCCCTCACCACTTTCCTGCACTTGGCGACAGGCTGCTCAAGGCATCCAGCTGTGCTTCACAGCATTTGCTGCTGACGGTGATGATATAGGCATACATTATCCATATCGCGTTAAATTGTTGGAGCTGGATACAAAAATGGAAGCACGTTTGGAGGCTCGATATGTTTCTGTTGTGAGCCGTTGACTGAGCAGCTGCACTTTACAAATCAGGTTACTCTCTGCTCTGACAAATCGTCACGTACAGAAATATTGCACTGATTGATTTAATTGGTACTTGTCAATTATAATGGATTTGCATCTGTGCTCTGAAAAGCGCTGGTACACGACTCTACCCGTAGTACAAAAATAGCACAGGTACTTCTTCATCTGAGCTTCTGTTCTGCTGTCTTTTATCACTCCACTGTAAAATAAAAATAATGATCACACCTGAGCTTATTATTTTGGATACAGAATATTGCATTTCCTCTGCTGTATATTGACTCGTAAACAAAGAACGGAACGTATGAATCCTGACAAACAGAGGGAGACATTTTCCTGGTACAATTGCTCTGCACAATCTGTTTTTGCATCTTAATAAAAAGTGCAAGTTAGAGTCTGTCTGTAACGAGTTATCATCACCTTGTTATCTTTGGCTTGCAGTGTAGCACAGTTTGTTCTGTGTTTGTGTGCAGTGATAGCAGCATGTTGTATTTCGTACAACACTTCATTTCTAGTAATTGCAATGGACATTTTTTTTAACCATAAAAAAATAATTTCACTGACTAGGATATTATTAGACTCAGTGAGGAATATCAGAGAAGTGAGGACTTTGTTTCAAAGAAGAAAAGTTGATTTCATTTTCCACAAAAAAGAAAACTGAAGGCCGTTTTGTGTTTTTTTTTTTTTTTTGCTGTTAAACGTACAGACTAAAACAACAGTTGATGAACTTTTTACCAACTGCCACCCACACTGTTAAGGAAGTTGGGTTTTTTCATAATCAGCACAACAGTAACTCACATCATTTCTGCCCTCCCTGTGCACTCCCAAATGAAGCAGAAAAAGTGTCATATTCAAAAAAACAATTGTTGCGAGTAAATATTATCATGTTTAATGTTAAGGTAAGAGGTGCATTGAGGTGGAGAGACGACCAGAGTAAAACATTCATGCCTTATCATCATTTAAATAGTACTAGCACGTAATGAGATGTTTGTATGTTTGTAACCTTTGAAAAATAAATGAATGACTGAGAAATGGAATGTAATAAAGTTGACAAATCGTAACAAACAACATTTATTGTTGAATTTTACATGATGAATTACTCTCTAACTTAATGCCTATAAGGATCTGATTGTCTTTTCTTAATGCTCTAATAAAAATGGAACTTGTGTTTGGAATGAAGACATCTGCACTTGTTTCAGCAGTTCCATAAAAATGCGTTATTTTCAAACCTACTTCTTTTCTTCCCTCAACAGAAACTTAATCTTTACTTTTTGTACTTCTGCAACATCTGCCACCACCAAAGGAGTCGACCAGGGATGCCTGTGGTCTTCTCTGATCTCTGCTGCAGAACCTTATCATATAGTGAAGAGGAAAGGGATCTCAGGTGTTAGCCATCTATGCCACGTCACCTATGACCAGCTCCAAAAGTCAGTCCAGATCACAACAACACATGAATTTATGAGCACACTGCTCAGCCTCCACAACTTTTTAAAGATTTTCGTGGGAAGTATTTACAGCAAATTACTGTATTTACATCATAGCAATGTTGCAGTTCATTTTGACAGGATTATAAAAGCTTTATTATTATTTTTATCAATAAATCAGGAAAATATGTAACATTTGGGCTCATAGGAATAGCTGTCTGAAAATCATTGCACATAAATGTAATTGCACCCTCATCAGGAGGAGGTTAATTAAGACACATCTGTCAATAGGATCAGAAAATAAAAAGCTGCGTTTATTTTTACTGCATCAATAAATACCACTCTCACACTTGTAGTCGTAGATTCAACAATCATAGTACTGCAGAGCTAGCAAGGCAGCCAGTACTCTTTGAAGTCAGCATGTCGGACAGCACGCTGACATCGATTTTTACTGAGAGCAAAGAGCGTCACTGCTAATCATTTTAATATACACAAAGTGTTACGTTCTCTAATCTACTACAAGGCCGTGTGCTCCGTGTGCAGTATAAACTCTTTTATTTTATTTTTACCCCACTAGACTGATGTAATGTTTCATGCTTATACCCCAGGCACAGTACTGAAGTTAAAAATAAAAAAAACAAACAAACATCAGAAAGACAGCAGTAGATGTATTTGACATTCTTTTTTACTGCCATGAGAAAAATTACAGTGCAACATTAAAGATTGGTTGACGTTCCATTAAAAAAAAGACAACAGAGGATCTTAGAAATGGTCTGTAAACACAAGAGTAAAATATTTAGGGTTTTTTGTTGTAAGAGAAAAAGACCCATTTGGGCACAGGTCAGAATGACCGCTGTCATCAAAAACTGTGCCTGGGAACAGAAACTTCTACTGTCGGAAATAAAAATGTGACACTACAGAAGTGAAAGCAGAAAATACATGCAAAAATCTGGTCTTTCAGCGGTGTAAAGCTCTGATTTTTTGTGTATTTTTTACACTATATTTTATATCTAAATACCTAAATGATTGGCCGAAAGGTTCTGGCTGTATTTACATTAAAAATTTACAACCTGTGATGTCCTTGACAATACATCTTCTATGTACAGCGTTGCATCTCAAATTCCCCCCACGCCACCACAACTTTGTAACCATATGTTTAGCTGTCTGCCATAATGTCCACTGCCATTTCAATATATTTTTTCTGTTTCTTTTCATTATGAGTCATAAGGATGGACTGCTTTACTTTGCCAACGTTGGCATGAATAAATATAGCTTTTCAGTCTGATGCAAATCTCTGTTTCTTTTGAATACATTCTATCAGGTTGGCAAATCTAAATAACACTGACACATAGCCTTACAGAAAAACGGTATTTAGTACGATTCCTTCTGGTAGCTAGTGGTTTGTCTTGTACGTTCTACCTGTGTGTGGGTTTTCTCCAGGTACTCCATTATCCCATCACAGTCCAAAAAGATACACAGTATGGACTGTGGATAAGACATTAGAAATTGACCAAGCAGTAGCTAAGTGTGTGTGTGTGTGTGTGTGTGTGTGTGTGTGTGTGTGTGTGAAAGGCTAATTTGTTCCAGCTGCACTATTATTCGTGCACAAAACCAGTCTTCAGTAGTTTGTGTTGTTGTTGCCATTGAGTGAAATGCTGTTGTTGTTGATACTACACACAGAATGTAGTGACAGAATAATAGGTTGATTTTCTCTGAATATAGATAATGTCAATAAAGATCAATTTTAAGTAACCAAAACAAAGCTGATACTCTTCTGAAGTTCATGCGTGATTATATCTGACTGTGTGAACCGATGTCCTCACCATTTAACTGATCCTGCAATATTTGGTTTTTCAAAATGTGTGTGTTGTGACATCTATCTTAATGTTTTGGTTTTTTTTTTTACTGTTTTTTCCACCGTTACACCCGAGGAACGAGAGCTTGGCTGATGATGCAGTGATGATGTGTTGCCCACAAGTCGCTGATTAGTTGTCGCAAAAGCAAATGCGTTTGACACTGCACACAATTCAACTCGTCTTTAGCTGCTCTCATCTGCAGTACCATCATGGAGCATTGTCTCTACATGCTAATTCCACTTTTTAATATGCCTCCCTCGCTTTAATCCCTGCCCGTAATAGGACTCAAATTAAAACAGCAGTGCACGCCGACTTCTCCAGCAGACATGATAGGGATCGACAATGTGGGGAAAACTGAATCAGCAGGGATGCCATCCAACAACTGCGGTATCAAAGCTGCAAAAAAGGCACACACTGTGAGTCGGGGGATTGAACTGTCCCACCCTGGTCTATTCCAGCTGTTTCATTATGTATTGCTTTCACACTAGCTGGAGCATATTTACTTCCAGAACACATCATTCTCTTCACAGATTTGGTTTAATTTTTTTAAGGTAATGTGTTTTGTTTTTTCAGGACAACCAGAGTTTTTTTTTAAACTACCTGTAACTGAAAATGAAAGTCAAATACTGGTCTGTAATTTCTGCAAACACATACAAGCGTATAAGCTATGTATTATTATTTATTCATATTTAATGAAATATAATTTTTCAAAAAATATCCAAAACATGAAGAGTATTTTTTTATTTTCAAAATTCAGCAAGCGGGCCGGACTGAATTGCAAAGCGGGCCCCCGGGCCATATGTTTGACACCCCGGTCTAACAAACATAACTCTATGCTACAATAGATAGAAATGGAGAAGTTAATTGTAATATTTCAAATAAGCACAGTGACTTCTTATACTTATATATATAGAAATACAAAACATTTTCCCTCTCTCATATTTGTCTGCCTCAGTTTAAATAATACAAAAGCTAATTACAGAGACCGTGGTCTGACTTCAGTGATAACACTCCACACAATGGCCTCATTCCCTGCAGTCATTTGGGCTTGTTATGGTTTTATTTTCTAAAGTTTTACAAAATTGCAAAGGGAAACTATTTACTCGGGCTAATTTATAACAGGGGAATGTTTTGTACAAATGCCCTGAGCATGAAAGTCAGCATATTTCTAAGAACTGCGATAATGCAGCTCGTCATCATCAACACCCCGTCCCATTGTAGGGTCAGCGTGGAGGAGGAAAACTGGAGTTTTAATGCAATGGTATTTTTATGTAATTTATATATATACAGTATATTCACTTCTAATTACTTAATAGCACAGAGTATAACATTCCATTTTGAAGCTGACTGATTAACTCTTTTTCATAGTTCAGGTAAACCAGTAAAAGAGTTACACAAAAATCAACGATTAAACTTTGACAACCTCAGTTTTCCTTGGATCAATAACCTCACGCTTTGTGTATCAACCTAAGCAACACTTTATTTTATTTGAATGAAGGATCCTGGAAAGTGAGACTGAATCAATCAGAGTAAGTCTAATTTATGAATGGCAGTAAACTGGGGAGTGGGCTTCCAGCAGGCTGTGACAGGTGTGTTTTATGAGCAGAGGAAAAAGACAAACACATTGTGACACGCTGCTCTGGAAGCAGCTGAGGGAATTATTTGTAATGGCTGCAGGTGCATTTCATGCATGGCCCCTCAGGTGAAAAGCAGCACTGCCAACGTGTTTTCATTAAACCCCAATGATAAAACACTACAGGCTGTATTTCAGGAGGTAATGCTTTATAAATGAAGACTCATCAGCTTTAGGTAAAAGCTGGGCCCGGCTACCATTAGAGATAATATTTGTAATGTTGTGTGGCTGCTCTGAAGCTTCTTTCTCGCACCAGACAGACAGAAGGTTAATGAAAAAGTCATAATCTTTTCCCTGTATGATTGAACGAGAAGGTATCACCCTAATGAAGTATGATAATGGAGAAGGAGACATGCAGCTGAGTCCCACATGACCTTCTTATCGTTCCATTTTTATCACTGGCACGAAGAATAAAGTGACAGCTTCGAGAGCTGTGGAAATGTGGCATATTCTAACAGTGGTAGAAGCGTCTGTGCAGAACCTGTCAAAAGCAGCAAAGGCTGACTGTGTTTGTGAAGTGTGCGACCCACTCACATTAGTCCACTCTGTACTTCATCACATGAATCCAAATGACTTTAATTTTGGATAAGGTTCAACCAGCACAAGAGCAGCAATGATGCTTCTGACAACTCCTAAATCAACGCCCAGCATGCTTCTGTGGAGGCTTCTACTTCAGGTCAGTTGTCCTGATTTTGTCACACCAGTCTCATCAAGCACAGGGCAGTAAGTAAGTCTACAAGCTGAATGACACAATTGCCAAATGGATTGTGAAGAACTGTAGACTGACACTCTGGCCACATTCTACAAGCCACAAGTGATGATGCACATTTACAGCACAGCACGGTCATTTCTAAAATCCACCAACTCTATAGAGCTTAATTTGAAAGACACACTTTTCATATAGTTCTTCATCAATTGTGGTCAATTCAAATAATTATTTATGATTTCTCCACAGGAACCAACTGATCGGTTTACAGCTCTGAATTGTTTGACAGCCCTATATATTTACCTTCCCCTTAGAGTCATGTACAGTCGCTAATGGACATACAGCTGTGCTCTGGAAAATATACAATGTGTAATATTTATAGTATATATATACACACGTTTTTGTAGTTTTTGCAAAGGATTCTGATGATTTTAGGGGGAAAAAATGTATTATTTTTTCTTTGAAATAAAGATACAGCTGATAACATTTATCTCCTGGAAGGCTGCAGTGATTTACTCCTGACCACATTCTCAAGTGTGAGTAAACTTGTTGTTTTCACATCAACTGTCTTTTTATTTCCCTCCACTCTACTGAGAAAAAAAACAATTCTTTGTGTTTCTCAAGATGAACCCGAACACTGATTGTGTCTTTTCAGGGCATTAAGTTGTAAACTCGTGTACCGTTGCCAGCGCAGTGTTAATCAAAGCTAAATGTACATGAAATAACCTGTAGCTTCAAATAGAAGGTAATCTACATTTGTAATGGAATGAAGAGGGAGAGCATTTATCAAAGGGTGGCCTAACGAAGCATAACATTCCTCATTTATAAGTATTTGATTTTCTCTCCGGCTGCTTCATAACTATAATGCACCGCTGGGGTTTTTCATACAGCTGCACTGGTGCACAACGTTGGATTTGAGAGAGACGGGAGAAATACCAATGCCTCGTTAATGATAATGTTCTAAAAATAATGTGACTCCAGAGTCCTTCAGACTTAAGCAGACAGCAGGTCCAATAATGATATCAATAGCAATTTATTTTAATTCTCCTGTTACCGTTGGTGTCACTCAGGGAGACTGCTTCTAAAACTGGCTTAAAAGGTTGAGTCACTGTGGAGAAGATGGAAATCTGATGTTGTCAGACTGCATTCAACAACCGTGCGGTCTAAAATAAAGTATTGTTGTTTTTTAGGCACTGTACATTTAAAAAGCCTGGAGGGGAAAAAGTGATTTTTTTTTTCAAAATAAAAACCCCTCTGAAAATGCATTATTTCTAAATGTAAAAAACAACATTTATCATGAGTTGGTAAGAAATAAAAATATAAATTATACTAAAAAAGGTCACAATGTGAGATAACACTTTCAAGATTAATGCAAGAAAATTAAGAAAATTAGGGCTGGGTATAGCTAGGAGCCTAAATATACAAATGTATTACCTTTAACCTCATATTTAAAAAAGTGCCATCGCTCCAATCCTACTGACTCAAAATCCTTCTTTTTCCATTAGTGTCCGAAGACATTCCCACAAACTCAGCATTTTAAAAATAAAGTTCAGGTGTCATGCCCTCAACTGGTGCTGACATCGGTACAACAACAGGATCGATACACACTACACTGTATTTCCTTGTTCAGCTGTTACACAGCAGATGTTTGACTTCAACAAACAGGGATCAGAACAAGTCTCACTCTGCCATCACTTGGGCAATAAGAAAATAATAATAAAAAAAGGAAAAAATAATAAAGAATAATGAACAGATAATAAACCTTACAAATAATGAGCTGTCAGAATAATTATGTAATTATGATGATGAAAATGTATGAAGGTAAGTGACATAGGTACTTATGTACATCATGTGAGTTCAGACTTTTTAGAAATTTTAGGAATGGACTATTTCCTGTTTTTTTTTAATGAAAACTGTACTCTGTAGTATATTCCAGTGAAGATTTCTGCATAAATACAGTAAGTTTTACTTACTTCACTCCTCTGCTTAGTAGAGGCCTGAGGCTAAAGACTCTCTCCGTTACAACATGGAAAGTAACTGATGCTGGATAAAGGACACTTTTGGACAGAATTCAGGATGCAGCATTAGAGACTTAGATCAATTAAAATGAGTCAATGTTTGCCCTATGTCCTAGATAGAAGGCTGCAAGAGAAAAGGGAGTCAGAAAAAAAATACTTCTACAAATGTCAGCCTCTGTTTGCAGTCAGTGCATACACTTTTGTTTAGTACTTAACGCACAAGGGCATCTGGCCAGTTTTTAAGTTGTTGGAGTTCAAGCTCCACGCATCACTGTGGTTTATACTCTTTGGGCAGTACATTTAAAATAATTGACTGTCTCATTAGGATCTTTTCATTTTATGTTTTCTGTTTTTTTAATGTATGATCTCCTGTTGTTCTCCTCCTACACAAAGAATAACATACTCTCTGCGGAGTCCATTTTTTATTTATTTTTTTTATTTTTGTATTTTAACAAGAATATATTTTCTTCAGTGTGAACTTCTGCTAGAAGGTTGCATGGCCCAAACTACTCACAGCTTAACACAGTTCTTTCATACTGTTTTAAGTCCATCCAGAATCTGACCAGCATATTCAAGTTAATGTAGCTGGTGTTAAGTGAGCATCTGTAGCTATTACCATGGTTATGGGTTCTCCAATTATCATCAATGAACACATACATACATGTAATAGTGAAATCAATTTATACGGTAGGATATGTCTCTGTTCAGATTCTTACTGTGAGTCTTGGGAAACTACAGCTGTGTGTAACCTTTCAACATGGTTTACTGTAAATAATTCAAAATCTGACATTTTCCAGAAGTGATTATACAACATTGTGTCCTATTTTTTGGCAGTGAGCGAGAAACAGGAAAGAAAAATGAAAATGGGAATAATTCTGAGTAATGCTGCTGAACAAACAATGAAATGACAGAAAATCCCTGAGTGCTGTGCCAGCTTAAATTTAATTGTGCACAGACCCCGAATAACTTCAAAGAGAATAGAAATGCACAATAGTGATGGAACAAAAGTCAACATCTGCTCCAACTACCTAAAGTTCTCATGAGACATCTGCAGCAACAAAGCACTCAGTGTTTCAACATGTCACCTGAAATGACTTCCCCAACAAAGGAAAGACAGAAAAAGCAACCGCCTGCGTCGGCCCTCTTTATCTGTGCACTCTAATTCCAAGATGATAGTTTATGAACATGTCTTGCAAATTGCCTCTTTATATCTATGCATCAAACCGTGTTTCCATATGACCTTACAGTTGTAGCACTCCAAAAAAAAAAACAAAACAAAAAAAAAAAAAACAATATGTAATTGTTGTATTTTGATGTCTGTCATGTTTCCTTAACACAAATATCAGCAGAGATGTAACGATTTTTTTTTGTTTTGTTTTTGTTCCTTAGTTCTCTGTCTAGAGAGTCACAGTTACAGTTCTTTTGCTTTTTGGAGGAGTAAAAAGAGATTCTTAACTCTGAACTTCAAAAAGCATTAAAGCAATATGTTCACTGCTTAAACTTTGAACTAGTGTGAGGCCTCTCTGAGAAAAAACAAATAAATATTTGTATACAGCGTTTCTGCTATAAAGTGAATACAGACTGTTCATGAACTTAACTCAAAAAATACTGACAGTAGAAAAAGCTCTCATGTCAAAGCAGCCACAAGTAGTCACATGGATGTATTGAAATATTCATCTTCCATTTTAGTCCTCATTTCATGACTACTTATCTCATTGAACAAAGGAATTAAAATGACCAGGCAGTGCATTTAGCCACAGTAAAATAAATAACGAAAATAATTAACTTCCAAGAGGTCATCAGTAACAGAAAATTTACCTTTGTTTTGTCTATCAAGGTTCAAGGTTCTTATATATGGGCCTCACCCTCCACACTGACATTGTGGCCAACCCTTGGTCTTTACTGCCCTACCTGGAACTCATCACAATGCACTTTTAAATGGGATAGTACTGCAAAATGAAAATGTGTCCGTGTTTACTGTACGTAAGATCTATGTTTAAAATGTTTTGTGAGACATATTTTAATTATTTAGTATATATTAATATTATTTAAAAATTACATTTAAAGTCAACTTAATGTACATATAAACATATAAACTATCTCATGAAACAGAAAAGTCAACAACACTTGCTTTGTTGATGGAGTGAGGAAAAGTCTCCTCTGTTACAATCTACATCCTGACCAGTAGATGTCAATAATTCTCACACACCACATATTCCAACAGCTGAGAAATGTTTTTTAAAGAAGCATAAAACACTTCAGTGGTCAGAATATTGTGTTTCCTTGATGCATATTCTGTTAAAACCCAGCGTCAGACCTTGATGAAATGAGATCTGGTGATCCTCTAACGCCGACTCCTACAAGCATGACCTTGCTGAAAAATGATCGGAGAAATGCAGTAAGGCAGTTCTTACCGGCTTTTCCGGAATGTACATTTGTAGAATCTGTGTCTGAATGGCATCTAAAAAACACAGAGGGAGGACGTGTGTGCGTGTGTGTGTGAGAGAGAGTCGTTGCTTACACTGTGTCTGTGGCAGGTCATTGCAGTAGTTACTCTGATAATGAAGCTCTGATACTACACTAACTGCTGCGTTCCTTCAAATAGACGACCACCTTACTATACGTTGTCATCATAATGATGTTCTTGTTCTTCGGGACTATACCATCGCACTGACAGTGACAAGAACCGACTGTGGTGAAGTCCCTCTGCTTGTTCATTTTACCCCCATCATCATCAGCAGAAGTGATTTAGCATCATAATCCCCACCATCAGTGCTGAATCCTCTGTCTCTTCTGCCAATACTGCATGTATGGATTTCTATTTATAGGCCGTTGCTTTGCATTATTCCAGCCGACACAATTCACACTGTGTGTAGTCACAACACATGGTGAATGATTGGGTTGTCGGCTGAAAAAGTCGTAGCTGTTTTTTTATTCTGCTCTAACACTAAAGTACTGTACCTTGCTGTAAAATCAAGTGGAACAGTGTGTTTGCTGTTGTCAAATATCTAGAATGATATGAGACAAAAAGAGCAAAACAGAAAAGTCGGTGTAAAATCAGTAAAATATGACCATTTTTGGGTTCCTTTTTAATGCAGATCCTTTTTCACAGGCCAACACCAAAACAACCAAAAATGGATGCACTATAATATCGCACACACACTGCTAATACAACAAATCCTGCTAGTATATAGGGGCTACATACTGGTGGACCAAGTCTAGGATACATTTGATATGATCTCGTGGGCCAAATATAATTACACTGCAGGGGCAGATTTGGCCCCCGGGCCTGAGTTTGACACATGTGGTTTAGAGTTTCCAATGAGCCTAAACCCCAGTAGGCAAGCTTCAGGAGGAAGCTGAAGTCCTTGGGGAAACTGATGGACACATGGGAAGAACGTGGCACTCCTCATCACAGCACAAACACGGGTTTGAACTGGTGAGATTTCTGTTGTACGGCAAAAACACTAACAACTTTTCTCCTTGATTATTCTGATATGAACACATGTACTCTATATATATATATATATACACACACACCTTTCGCCTGTCAATCTTTCCTTTCTACTGACATCTTTTGCAAAACACTTGACTCATCAAAAGCCGTGTGTGCTAATAGGATGTAAGGATCTTATTAGCATACTAGCTGCTCCACACAAACTGTCAACCAAGTTATTCTGAAATGTCCTTGTACTTCACAAACTGTGGTGACTTTGACAAATTCGATGACACTGTAAAGTGACTTCCAAGCAGAGCCAACACCAAAAGAAATCCAGCTAATTGGGGAACATCTACTAATAGATAAAAGCTCAATAAAATATGAATTATTGAAGCCGATTAGATATTTGGATATATGGAGTAAATTCATTGCTTAAGTGCCAGCTTTAGAAAATGACTCAAACACTGATTAAAAACTGACTGATGAGAAATAAAATGACTTTCGATATTAAGTACATGCACAAGTATACAAAAAATGTAGTTTGCTGTCTATTTTTTGAGCCAAATAAATTAAACTAGTTTCTTTCTCTCAGAAATGTTTGTTCTCAGAAATAAATAAGATTACGTGAGACATATCAAGTACATGAGGATAAATTATTTAAATGTGCGTCTGCAGGATTTCCTGAATTTTCCTATCCTTCTCCTTACATTCCAAAGTCATGCAGATTGTAGGTAAGTTAACTAGCAATGTTTAAATATTCACACTCCATATACATGTTATTTCAAACGGTTATAGGTTGTTTATTTCCACATGTCAGCTCTGTGATAGGCAGGTGACCTGCCCAATGTCAGCTTGGATTGTCTGGTCTCAGGCTTTCACTCCGTCTGTCTGGGTATGTGTGTGTGTGTGTATGTGTGTGTGTGTTCCTCACATACATAAACACCAACACCGCATTTGACAAAACTGGCACAGCCATTAAAGAGGCGCTTCCTCTGCTCTGACATTGACTGCTTGTCATAACGTAGACAAGGTCTCCAAGGACACACCTTTCAATCAGTCCTGCATGTAAATCTAAAAAACAAGAAAACTTATGGAGGAAGGCCAAATCCAAAAACAGGTGCTGATCTACAAACAAGCCCTAGATGGTATGGTATAAACAATTTTTTTAGGGACCGAGGAAGGAAAGTGGGAAAACCCACAGGCACACAAGGAGGATGTGCAAACTTCAAGTTAAATGATCATTTACAAATCATTATGGGCCAAATTTGGGGATATATGTGGGCCAGAAATGGGCAAAGTGCCTGGGGTTTGAGGTCAGGTGAATAAGTACTGACAGTACCTAATTTTCCACGTGCAACAAAGGGGTAAAGTCCTGTTGGGTAGGTACTTACGCCTGTGGCCTAGTGTTAAGAGGATCAGGGTTTTTATCAGAATATTGATGGTTTGAATCCCTCCTTGGACAGCTGTGGTGTGTTGAGCAACCACAATTTCCCTTGCTTGCTTTTTTCACTCATGAAAGCCATCACTGCTCCCGGGAATGGGTTGTGTGTATTTGTGTCTGTATATATTTTATATATAAGACAACAAAGGTTTTTTCTTCTTTTTCTCCATTTACTTTTTCTTGAGCCAAGCTGAGCTACAGCTCCCTCCATCCAAAGCACAAGATTTGATTGTGCTTTGTGTGTCATAGCGGGGAGGTTTTACATCTAGCACACAAGTTCAGTCTCAGACCAAACACAGTGAGATTAAGGACCCATGTGTGGTTCAAAGCAGCCGAGTTTATTCTGCCATCAGCTTTCTCCGCTGCTCTGTTAATGTGTGCTGCTACTCTGATGCCGCTTTGAGCAGCATGACTGCTTTACCTGTTTACATGTTGTTAGCCAGATGCAGTCTGCTGCTTTTAAGCTCACCTCAACATCTTGTTCTGTTGCTCTTCAAAGATTCTGTGTGAATCCAGCAGAAAAGTGTTTTCTCTTGAACACGGAACATATCAGCAGTAGTTCCAGTGTGAGGTTGTTGCTTTAGGCAAAGCAAAGAACAGTTTAGTCAATGAATTCCACTTATTTACTCACTGTTCTTTTGTGTGTAATTTTAACTCCAATTTGTTGCAGATATAAACAAGACGGTGATATTTGGCAGAGAACTTTCCAATTAGTTTAACATATGGACAATAACAAAAAGAAAGTTTTCAGGGCCTGGAAACTTGGGTTCCTTCAGTTTGTGTACAGTACGTGTGCAGGGAGGACTCACAGCTCACTGTCACCGTGGGAAAAAATTATATATATACATATATATATATATATATATATATATATATATA
>NC_024325.1:7259456-7262585 GCF_000523025.1 Cynoglossus semilaevis | reverse complement strand
TATGAACCAACTGCATAATTTCAGCAGCAGCTATTGTCAGACATTGTTTCCTGCAGCATCAGTATTTCAAAAACTGTTCCCAGTTACATAAGTCTCAGAGCCCAGTGTTAATCTGTGGGTTTTTTATGGTTCACTTCCACAGTTCACCAATAGCCAACATTTATTGCTCATTATTTAAAGTAGCAGCTGTTACAATACGTATGTGCTACCAAAAATCTTTTGGATAACATGCCATTTTGTTCCCTAATATGCAAAGCTGCTGGCCTGGAGGCACCAAAGAACACGCACAAAAAAAGTCAAAATTATTCCCAGTATGTAGCATTTTGAGACTACGTAATACATCTTTTTGCGCTACGGGGGTTATAAGCTGTGTATTCCTCTGTGCCAGTTGTATACTCTTAAGTAGGTTGCAGCCCTGCATGAATTGGGACACAGCAATGAGCAGAAAAAGTGGTAAGTTGAGATCTTACAAAGTAAAGGTGCACTCTTAGCGTTCTCTGCCTGATGTTTCATCATGTTTGGTACGGATGGAGGCCACAGGGTGCAGAAGTGGTCACTGATATAGCTTTATGGCACAATGTTGAGCAGACTCAAACAGAGTCCAAGAACTTGAAGCATTTGTCAATTTGTCTTTAAGTATGAATCAATAGTGAGTGGTTGTTTACATCTGTTTGTGGTGACTGGCTGGCTAACGCTCCATTCTGCACCTCTGTCCACCTGAGGACTGCTAGGATCAGTTCCCCTCCCCCATTAACCTGGAAAGGATTTGCAGGTAGGGGTGTTGAGGTCAGTAGAGGAGGTAATATTGTTTTTACAACCTGAGAGAACTATTTGATTTATATGAACGACAATACAGTCCAGAGAAGCTGAATATTTTCCTCCTAACTAACAAATCAAAAATCTGCGGGTAACGTTACATTTTATAAGATATATACTGATCAGACTCAGTAACGTCATCAAATTTCTTAATGTCTTTAATCAACTACACTGGAGGAATTTTAACTTTAAACTACTTTAAGACAGCTAAAAATAGTTAAACAAAAGACAAGGTAATAGAAAAAAAAATGAAACTGCATTTTTTAATGTTCTCTAATATCACCGCCATTTGCCGGACATTTGCTGGTGAACCTTGTATTCTCGTCCTTTTTCAGCATAGCCCTTTAGAATCAGATAATTGGACAAAATTCTCCGTGTCTAGGTCTTTTCAGATGGCCCCTTATCATTACTCACAGTTGTGGTGAAATTCTGTATTCATTCTGTTCTATTTTTCTGAGAAACCGTCTACATCATTCTGATATAACCTTCATAAATAATGTCATCTCAAGAATACAGCTACTTATCTGTTAGGTGAGCTTAAAAACAAGGCATTATTTCGGCTCTAAAAGCCGTGCGGATCGACATTGTTGTACAAAATTAAATAACACATCCTACTAAATATGTTGCAGACAACAAAGACTAACCACAGAGAGAGGCAAACAGTTTTTCTTCATCAAGCCGAAGTCGCTTAAACAGAACTGCCACATTTTCACTTTGGTTCCCTTTCAACCAAACATGAAGACAAATACTTTTCAGGGAAGGGAGCTCTGGGGCTCTGCTTTTCATTTCACACTGTAATATCTCTGCCTCACCTTCAGGTCTAAACCTTACTGGTGCATTAGGAATTGGTGCATGAAGAATTCCCTAATCTCTGGTGTCGTGGATCTTTTGCTGCCACTACAGTGGGAGCTTTGGATATGAGAGGTGAACCGCTGCTCAGATGAAAATAATCTGCTTTGAGTACGCCCAGAATTTTCTGTAAAACCTCGAAGAAGTGCAGCAGATTTTTGCTTTATAAAGCACTTTCCAGGAATGAAATCCTGGAAAGTGCTTCTTTAATGATTGCTATTAGAAATAGCATAAATTGTCATGAATATCATCAGACTCCTCACAATTGCACACAAGTGCATATGTGAAACATATGTGTATTTATAACATTTATAAAATATCTTTTTTAACTGGTCATTTAAATAGGAATACCTTTCTAAAGGCTCCGCCTTTATTGTAAACTAGATAAAAATACTCCAATCTGGGTGAGAACCATTTAAAAACACAATACCTATTGAGTCCTGAACAATGCACAACACATACTGTGTGCACTTGCCGTCAAGGATGAAGTCAGAGTAAAAAACTTTAATGAGAGGTAGATAAAAGCTGCCTCTAAAGTTGCTAAACAGGAACGTAAAGTTTAAGTTTTGTAATTAAAAGTGAAAAGTAACATCTCTTTTTGTCATCTTGATATGAACGCTGACGGCACAATGGTTAAAAAAAAAAAAGAAAAAAAAAGCTTATTTTATCGTTCCCCTAGAAGTAAAATCCATGCTTTCACTGTGTCATTATCCTTGTCTCAAAACAATGTCAGTTGAAATGCTGACTTGATTTAAGGCACCGAGGTAGTGCTTTATTCTGAATCAAAAACAATGTGAAGGATAGCATTCCACACGTCTGTCCTTTTTCCACAAAGGAGTGCTGACTGCCACGGCTTCAAAGCTGCTCTGAGGTAGTGAAGAGCTCACTCTTAATACTATCTTGCTAATTCTGAATGTTGAAGATGAAACAGAACAACAGAGACGGACATAAACAATTACTGCAGATCCTTGTGGAGTAATAAAATAATCACAGAAAGGAAATCTGGTATATGGTGATTTTTTAAAATTAAAATCTTCACTTTAATTTAGCCTAAAAATACATACTAAGAAAAGCTAAGAATCTGACCTTTTTGCTTTTTGGTCAACATCCGTAACTCTGGTTGATCCAAATCATCACATTCACAGCTACTGCTTTAAAATCTCACTAAGCTTTATTTTAAACACTATAATTCTTATGGGACTAATATCCTCCCGACCGTGTCACATCAGCGTTTTCTAGTGTGATAAGTGACAGGAGATCATCATCGTGGTTTACGCAGACTATTTTTATTTCATTAACACCTAAGTGAAAATTAATCTTCTCTGCACAAATAACACATTATATATTTAGTCACACATTTGATTGATAAAATGCTTCAACACAGAGAAAGGCAGAACCTTAGACTATGTGGTAAGACAGGTGTTGGTCTGGAATGTTCTGCTGATAAAGGCATAAGACACAATG